>NC_090732.1:31638753-31647045 GCF_036898095.1 Palaemon carinicauda | reverse complement strand
AGACCCCAAATACTTAAACTGATCCACCTCCTCAAGTAACTCTCCATTCAACATGACATCGAACCTTGCACCACCTTCCCTTCTCGTACATCTCATAACCTTACTCTTACCCACATTAACTCTCAACTTCCTTCTCTCACACACCCTTCCAAATTCTGTCACTAGTCGGTCAAGCTTCTCTTCTGTGTCTGCTACCAGTACAGTATCATCCGCAAACAACAACTGATTTACCTCCCATTCATGATCATTCTCGCCTACCAGTTTTAATCCTCGTCCAACCACTCGAGCATTCACCCCTCTCACCACTCCATCAACATACAAGTTAAACAACCACGGTGACATCACACATCCCTGTCTCAGCCCCACTCTCATCGGAAACCAATCGCTCACTTCATTTCCTACTCTAACACATGCTTTACTACCTTTGTAGAAACTTTCACTGCTTGCAACAACCTTCCACCAACTCCATATAACCTCATCACATTCCACATTGCTTCCCTATCAACTCTATCATATGCTTTCTCCAGATCCATAAACGCAGCATACACCTCTTTACCTTTTGCTAAATATTTCTCGCATATTCTGCCTAACTATAAAAAACCTGATTCATACAACCACTACCTCTTCTAAAACCACCTGTACTTCTAAGATTGCATTCTCTGTTTTATCATTAATCCTATTAATCATTACTCTACCATACACTTTTCCAACTACACTGAATAAACTAATACCTCTTGAATTACAACACTCATGCACATTTCCCTTACCCTTATATAGAGGTAAAATACATGCACAAACCCAACCAACTGGTACCATTGACAACATAAAACACATATTAAACAATCTCACCAACCATTCAAGTACAGTCACACCCCCTTCCTTCAACATCTCAGCTCTCACACCATCCATACCAGATGCTTTCCCTACTCTCGCTTCATCTAGTGTTCTCCTCACTTCCTCTATTGTAATCTCTCTCTCATTCTCATCTCCCATCACCGGCACCTCAACACCTGCAACAGCAATTATATCTGCCTCCCTATTATCCGCTACATTCAGTAAACTTTCAAAATATTCTGCCCACCTTTTCCTTGCCTCCTCTCCTTTTAACAACCTTCCTATATATGTATATATATATATATATATATGTGTGTGTATATATATATACATATATATACATATATATATATATATATATATGTATATATATATATATATATATAGTATAAATATATATATATGTATATATATATATATATATAAATATATATATATATATATATATATTTATATATATACAGCATATACATATATATATATATATATATATAGTTATAGATATATATATATATATATATATATAAATATATATATATATATATATATGAATATATATGTATATATATATATATATATGTGTGTGTGTGTGTGTGTTTTTGCTCGTATGTGTTTTGTGTGTTTATGTGTGTGTGAGTGTGTGTATGTAAATTTAAATCTTAATCACATTCATCATAGCTTTGATATGTATATATCCATTTTATAGTCTGATTAATCTATATGTTCTCATTATAGTATTGTTCGATCAAGGGAAACATTCAAATTTATTTTTTTTGTTATAAAAATATGCAATGATATTTATTTCAATAATAAACTCAGAAAAGTACGTTCGAATATAGATTATAACTTTGGAGATTTTAGGTCCTCCGTTTCTTCACTGTAGTCTTTAATTGAAATGTTTTTTTTTTTTATGTTTCCCCATGTTTGCTCTTCCTCACATTTAACCTGATTAATTTAGATCTTATGTTTTCCTTATGTTACATTCTTTTTGCCTATTTTAGAAAAAATAGATAGGTTGTATTTTGCAAATTAAATAAAAAGGTGCATTATCAGTTTTAATCCAATTTTATTTATCTATAAATGTCTGTAATCTCTCAAATTTTCTTGATAGCCGCGTTCCTTACTTTTTACAGTTCTTGATTTGATAAGTTTCCTAATATATCGGAATAATATTTTATTTCTTCAATTCAATATTTTTTTTTTCAGGAGGGGATATCTCTCCCCCCCCCTCTCTCTCTCTCTCTCTCTCTCTCTCTCTCTCTCTCTCTCTCTCTCTCGACCGATTGACAACAGATGTCACTAGCAACTCCAACCAGTGTGACGGAAAAATATTCGCAGACATATGGAAACAATAGACTGGAAAAAATCTGCGAAAAACATCAGTAAAATAATTGAAGAAATTCCAAAGAAGATCCAAGTGATAAAGAGACTTATAAAGAAAGTCTACATCAATCAACACATTCCATCAAAGAACAATAACAAGTCCAATATGGTGAATATGCTGATTGATGCATTGGGAAAAAGAATGCCAAAATGGTGTAATACATGTAAGATGTGGTATTCCATTAATAATCCTCAACAACTGATTAGAAAATGTAATGCCTGTCATGTTCCAACACACCCCACATGTGCTGAAATACAGCAAAAAATAAAAAATAGAGACACAAAGGTATTCTGCTCAACATGCTTAGTCTGGATAGAAAATATAATTAGGTCGAGACTAAAGCTGCAAATAGTTGAAGAAGAAGAAGAAGAAGAAGAAGAAGGAGAAGAAGAAGAAGAAGAAGAAGAAGAGAAAATAAACAGGATATGTGTAAGGATGCAGAGGAAATCATTGATATAACTTATGATGCCATCCAACAACATACTTATGAAGAAATAAATTATCAAATGGAAACAAATAATAGACCCAAGAGACTCTACCCGGACCTACATACTTTTAGGGAAGAGCAAGAACAAGAAAAAAAAGAAAAGAAAAATATAGTCTGCAATAGGCTGAAAAGAGGGATTTGCAAATTTGGCGAAAGATGCTACTACAAGCATCCAAAGATATGCCATAATTATGAAATATATGGTAAATATGCGTATTTAGACGGATATGGAGACGAATGCAGAGATCTCCATCCAAAAATATGCAAAACCCTAAAAGAAGGAAAAGGATGCAGTTTCAACAAAAAATGTCGATATATGCATCCTGCAACTATGAATGAGAGTAAGAAAACTCAGCAAACTGAAAAGAAAAACAAAAATGAAACAAAAAAAGAAACAAAAAAGCAGGCCGCGAATATACCGCACTATGCACCAAAAAAGGCCTTTCAACCCAAATCTCCACAAATAGAGCCCAACTACAAAGAATGCATCTATAATGCCAGGGGTTGGTGCAGATATGGGGATAATTGCAGGTTTACACACAAAAATAAGTATGAAGGCGAAAGAACAAATATTATGGAAAAGTTGGATTTTTTAATGGCAGAATTCCGAGAAATGAAGGAAAGAACATCATATCAGAACAGGAAGGAAGCATGGGAGAATCCATATTATTACCAACATTAAATAATGGGAATGAAACACAAACCATAATAGTGATGAATGCACAGGGTTTAGTCACGAGTAACTCTAAAAGGAAAATATAGTTCCTAGAAGAACTAACCCAAATTGAAAATATAGATATATTAAATATAAGTGAAACATGGTATTCCCAAGAGACTGGCAGTGATGACCAGATAAAATGTTTCCAAACTTATAGATCAGACAGAAAAAATAGAAATCAATGGGGAACCGCAATATATGGAAGAGACATAAATCAAGAAAAAGTCTGTGAAAAATACAGCAACATAGAATGTGAATTGATTGCAGTAGAATTTGAATTTGAAAAACTAGTGAATATTGTAGTTTACAGACCCCCAAATACTAAGAAGTTTGACATAATAATAGAAAAAATAGATGATATATGTAGAAACCATAAAGACTGGAATATACTCCTATCCGGAGATTTTAACTTTCCTTTCGTGGATTGGAAAGAACGGATAGAAGAAAGTGGTTGTATGTATACATATAAAAAAGAGAGTAATAGTAGCGCAGAAGATAAGAGGCAATTTGAAAAGCTTCAAGATATGCTATTAGAACATAATATGCAACAAATAAACCACATTCCAACAGGAAAGGAAAATGTCCTAGATCTAGTATTTGTGAATGAGGTGAATTATGTTAAAGAAGTAATAGTGTATAACACGGGAATTTCAGACCACAATGTCATAGAATTGATAGTTCATTCCAAAGCAAGTGATCACAGAATTAATAAAAGCACAGAACTTTGGGAAGGATATGGAAAATATAATTTTTACAGTAAGAATATAAAATGGTCAGAAATAAATGAAGAACTGAATAAAGACTGGAAAAATTTATCTGTAAGTGATAATATACAGGTAAATACGGACATACTGTACAAAATACTGGAGAAAATTGTTGAAAAATATGTACCGAAAAAAAAAACAATAAACAAAAGACGTGCATACCAAGAGACAGAAGGATCTTATTTCAGAAAATTAGAAAGTGGAAGAAAAATCTTGCAAAAGAAAAAAATGTGTGGAAAATGAGGGAAATAAAATGTAAGATAGAAAATGCAGAACAAAAGATTATACAGTTGAAAGAAAATGAAAAAAGGGACTTAGAAGAAAGGACACTTCAAAATATAAAAAGAAACCCCAAAGTACTTTACTCCTATGCTAAAAAGATGAATAAAGGGAGAAGAGAAATAGGCCCTCTAAGAATTGAAGGACGGCTAACGAATGAAAAAGAGGAAATATGCAACATATTAGCAGAAAAATATAAGAGTGAGTTCACGCCAAGAATTGCGAATGAGAATAATGGAACAGAAATGAGAGAAGAAAATGTTGAATATCTAACGGATATAGATATTAATGAAGCAGATATTGTCAAGGCTATAAACGAGATTAAAAATGGATCGGCAGCCGGACCAGATGGAGTTCCATCGATTTTGTTAAAAAAAACTGCAAACACTATCGCGAAGCCGCTTGCAATACTGCTAAGACAGAGTGTAGATATGAGGGAGATATATGTTAAACATAAATTAGCCTATATAACCCCTATCTTCAAAAGTGGATCAAGACTAGAGGCAAGCAATTATAGACCTGTTAGTCTAACATCACATATTATGAAAGTGTATGAGAGGGTAATAAAGAAGAAAATAATGAACCATTTGGTCAAAAATAATTTGTTTATTATGGGTCAACACGGTTTCGTGCCTGGAAAAAGTACACAGACCCAACTGATAGCACACTATGAAAACATATACAAAAATATGATAAATGAAAAAGACACAGATGTGATCTATCTAGATTTTGCAAAAGATGGGAAAGATAGGAAAATGAGTAAAAGAATTCCTGCAAAACAGAAAACAGATAGTGGTTGCAAATGACGAGAAATCAGATGAAGCCCAGGTAATATCGTGTGTGCCATAAGGTACGGTACTAGCTGCACTGCTGTTTGTTATTATGATCTCAGACATAGACTGTGATGTTGAAAACTCCGTAGTGAGAAGTTTCGCCGATGACACAAGAATAAGTAGAGAAATTACTTGTGATGAAGATAGGAACTCACTACAAAGAGATCTAAACAAAATATATGAATGGGCGGAGATAAATAGGATGGTATTTAACTCCGATAAATTCGAATCAATAAATTATGGAAACAGAGAAGGAATGGTGTATGCATACAAGGGACCTAATAATGAGACAATCACAAACAAGGAAGCAATTAAAGACCTTGGTGTAATTTTAAATAGGAATATGTTATGCAACGACCAAATAGCAACACTGTTGGCTAAATGTAAAGCAAAAATGAGAATGTTATTCAGACACTTTAAAACAAGAAAAGCTGAACACATGATTATGCTTTACAAAACTTATGTACGTAGTACACTCGAGTACTGCAATGTGATATGGTACCCACACTACCAAAAGGATATTGCGCAAATAGAGAGTGTACAAAGGTCCTATACTGCTAGAATAGAAGAAGTTAAGGACCTTGACTACTGGGAAAGACTGCAATTTTTAAAACTATGCAGTCTAGAAAGGAGAAGAGAACGCTACATGATAATACAAGCATGGAAGCAAAAAGAAGGAATTACTGAAAACATCATGGAGTTTAAAATATCAGAAAGAGCAAGCCGAGGTAGATTAATAGTGCCAAAAAATATTCCAGGTAAACTGAGCAAGGCGCACAGGACATTAATCCACTACGCACCAGCATCGATAAAGCAGCGACTATTTAATGTGCTGCCAGCTCATCTAAGAAACATATCAGGAGTGAGCGTAGATGTGTTTAAGAATAAGCTCGATAAATACCTAAGATGCATCCCAGACCATCCAAGACTGGAAGATGTAAAATACACCGGAAGATGCATTAGCAACTCTCTGGTGGATATACGAGGTGCCTCACACTGAGGGACCTGGGGGAACCCAAACAAAAAATAAGGCAATAAGGTAAGGTAAGGCTCTCTCTCTCTCTCTCTCTCTCTCTCTCTCTCTCTCTCTCTCATACCAGCATACCCAAAAAAATTTCAATATATACTTCCCGAAATCATCCACAGAGAAATGATTTTTACTTAGGAGGCCCTTTCTCCTTACTAAAACTTTCTTTGTGGAAACTCAGTAGAACCTCAAACCTTTCCCCGTTAAGAACAAAAAATGGTAATCTTTTTTGCAATCCACTTCACCTTGAAAATACAGAATATTCTCGTTTCAAGAATTCGCAAGTATTATTTTTTTCACACATCAATATTTAAATCTTTATATTTTTTCTATTGTAAAAGTCTGTTATTTGACGATTTACTTTTACTGTTTCAGCGTCATTAAAAAAAAAAAAAAGATTACCTCTAAACTGTACGTATCACTTATTGAAATTCCAGAAGCCGTTTATACAATACTCCTAAAGGGTCTTGGGAATAATTGTTCTTTGATATTCTTAAAACTAACGAGATTTACAGTATGAAAAGAGGTATGTACTACTTACACACTCTGTCCTCTAATGAAAAAAGGAGATTTTATATAGTTATTTACGAGATAAGCTGGCAGATGTTCTATATCATTTTCTTCTTCGTCTAGACAAAAGCCCACATTTGATTTTATTAGTGAAGGAAATATTTTAATATTACATGCTTTGCAACATTATTCAATATCCTGTATCAGGAAAAGCCATTTTTTCAGTGTAATATAGCTATCTGAAAAGACAAAAATATAGTGGAAGATTTGTCTTACTGATAACTCCTTAACCGCTAAGCTTATATTAGTTACATTATAATTACCCTGATATTCTACAAAGTAATAAAGCCGAAACTGTACGAATTGTTTACCTGAATTTTGAATTAATATCAAGAGCTGCTTATTATTTTAGATACTAAATACTTTTTACAAAACATGCTTAGAATGTATTGTTGAAAAATATAATATTAATCTAGTAATCTCCATTTTGATTTAAGAATGCAAATACTCCAAAAAATATTTGTTATTACTGACCACTCACTTCATATTCGCTCTCTCTCTCTCTCTCTCTCTCTCTCTCTCTCTCTCTCTCTCTCTCTCTCTAATCAAATTCCTCTGCAATAGGATAGGGAAGGAAAATTATTTCATCTTAGTAATGTATAATATTGGATTAGATACTACATACTTTTTACAAAGCGTACTTAGAATGTGTTGTGAAAAAAAATAACAATAACTTAGTAAACTCCATTTTGATATAGGAATATAATTGTTGTAGAATATGTTTGCAATTAATGACCAATCAACTAAGAATATCTCTCTCTCTCTCTCTCTCTCTCTCTCTCTCTCTCTCTCTCTCTCTAACCAAATTCCATTGCAGTGGGGTTAGGATGGGATATTATTTCATCTAGTAAATGTATGTTATACGCAAGTAATGTTTCAGAAATTTTCGACAACCTCTCCCTGGATATCTATTAAAGTGCCTCGCCATTTACCGCAATGGAGACCTTAAAGAGAAACCCATCATTTAAATTATGAATTTGGAAGTCAAAATGAGTTCACAGGTCTATTCCCTAGTTTTTTTTTTTTTTTTTTTTTTTTTTAAGTTCTCTTATATTTACGTTTTCACCTGGCTACAATGTGATTATTGTTTACATGTTTGATACTGTATTCCAATATGTGTTTGAATAACTAATATGATTGCCTATAAAATTTCAAGAGACCTCTTCTACTTTTAATGGGAAAATTTGTTATTATTATTATTATTATTATTATTATTATTATTATTATTATTATTATTATTATTATTATTATTATTATTATTATTATTACTCTCTCAGTCTGTAACTCCATCATAAAAAATACAAGTTACACATCAATCATTTCATACACACCTTCTAGGGACTAAGTGAGTGACACTAGACTTTTTAGTGTTCTTTTCAAACTTTTCTTATAACTT
>NC_090732.1:31623753-31626253 GCF_036898095.1 Palaemon carinicauda | reverse complement strand
CAGACCCAAAAACTAGTTCGCCTTCCTACAATCCCAAAACTCAGTGCAAAAACTAAATATCATTGTACTGCAGGAAACCATGTTAAATGACAATAACACCATTCTCATTTTCAGCATACAAAGTGTATACCAAATATCTAACACCAACAACGAGAGGATTAACTACTCTCATCAAGAATAGCATCCCCTCTAAAAGAGTATAAAGTATTGACTGAAGGACAGATACTCAGCGTTCAGGTGTCTCTGCAAGCCACAACTATCACAGTCGGCAATGTCTACAAATCTAAAACCAAAAGCATCAACGCAGAAGGGATCTTTGCCTCCGCCTCTGAGGATGACAGAGTCATTGCAGGCGATTTAGATGCCAGCCACCCATGTCTGAACTCAATATCGGCAACAAACCAGACAGGCATACAATTGCACACCCTACAGCAAGAATATCTGGATGTAACACTGCATAACAATATGTCAGAATCAACCCAGCTAAGGGCAGTCGTTTAGACCACAGCTTCCTGTCAAACACCTTCTAAAGGGGTGCTAACTGGCGACTGCCTCCAGTGTTAGCAAGTGATCGCTTTGCATGGAAATTGACCTCAAATTAACGAAATGCCCTTCTCCTCCTCGAACCCCTAAAAGCTAGAACAGAAACCTTACAAACTAGGCAAGATTCAAGCAATCCATGACAGATTAGGCTCGTGAATATATAAAGAATCCTCAGAGGGACATCTCTAACCAATCGCTGGACTTAATAAACAACTAGATGCCACTGGTCAGTATATCCATGCGTCAGCATGAAGTGTTCTGGAAGAAGGCAGGCAGATGCCTGGTACTACAACCGCATCAAGAAAGGAATGCAAGAATAAATCGAGCCAAAAAAGCTCTTCAGAAGACACAGGACCGATGAACTTCATAACCTACTTATGAAATTACCAAACATTCTTTATAGTTAACACTGGAAGTAAAAATAGACCAAATAGTACTCGTGGTACCACGAATTGAACAATAACACATCCCTCGCAAAGATATGGGGCTAGTTCAACAAGATCTCTGAGGAATAGAGCACACCCTGAGTCACTCACTCAAACCTATTAACATAAAAAGTAATGTAGGATTACAAACAATTTTGCTGACCGAGCCAAAGCCGCGAATCTTCCTATGCAAGTCATAGCTAGGCCAAGAACACTGTTCCCAATCAGGAACAGCATTACTGAATCCGTTTGCAATATGAGAGATGAGACTGATAACCCCTACAACACAGAAGAACACAACATAACTCTTGCAAAAGGCATAAAAGATATGGCCCCTGGAACTGACCTAATCACATAATCCGGCCAATAACATAGATTTAAAAGACACGAAACCCATTTGGAAACACAAAGAACCAAACACCTACCGCTCCATAGCTTTAAAAGCTGCACCAGGAAAATAGCTGAACGAATGGCACTAGACAGACTCCAATGTAACATAGGCCTACTGGAAAGGCATAGGCACTCAAGAATGTATAACTGATGTTATCACAACATTGAATAACCAACAAGCCTTTGTCATCTTTCTCGACCTCGTGGAAGCCTTTAAGCTAGCCAGTTCCCCAGCTATCATCTTCACACTTGTGAAAAAAAACATTATAAGGACATCTGCCAGCCTAGACTCGGCACAACACATAAACTGAGAAGCCAGAGTCACCCTTTCAAGGAAAAAAACCCAAATTAATCCACCTAGAAAACAAACGCCTCAGGGGAGCATACTAAGCCCTTACCTTCCCAGCTTACTTATGAAGAATCTAGCCACTCTAAACCTGCCAAATGGAGTGGCAATATTCATATACGCTGATGATATATGTATCATCTGCTCACATAAAGTAGAGTCACGAAAAACCACTCAAAAGGCAATGGGTATGACCCAAGCCAAATGCAAAGACCTTGGCCTAAAAATCAACACCAACAACACCAAACCCATGGCCATCAAATACAAACCCTTCACAATTTCACTCCTCTAGGTGAATTCATAGAATGGATGAATTAATCCATGCACCTATGAGTAATCATTAGCAAACGCTATCACCTGCCAACGAAGTAACCCACCTCAGAGAGAAAACAACAATTCATCTTTCAGCCATGAAACGAATGACCTCCCTCAAACAAAGAGCATCAAACACACTCCTACGACTGTTTTACATTCAAAAAGTTTGATCTCACGTTGACTCTTCAGCACTTACGCTCGTCTCACTAAGCCAAGCTTAAAGAGCGACTCTAAAAGTGGTACAGTACAATACAATAAGTATATTCAGTACCTCTCAAATGTGGACTAGAATCTGGTTGTTAAGAACCGAAACTAACCTGACATCCTTTTCAGCAAAAATCAACATCAGAAACTGGAGTATCAAATTCAAGTCAGTCAAAGGATACAGACACTACATCTGAATAAAAGACTTAAAAAGACTTCTTCCTCTGATGAAAGAGGTTAATCCGTCAAATATGCATCCAAAGAGACTTAAAGGAAT
>NC_090732.1:31616253-31621253 GCF_036898095.1 Palaemon carinicauda | reverse complement strand
TGCTATGCAACAAATATTTCTTTGACATATGACAGTTCTTATTCTAATAATTATGAAATACAAAATAAAAATTATTATTTATAATATAAGAAAAGGGATTTAGGTCTATTAATTTATCACTTCATATTTTTTCGGTATGAACAAAATTCATAACCTGATGATGATAATATATATATATATATATATATATAAATATATATATATATATATATATATATTTATATATTATACATATATATATACATATATATATATAATATATATATATGTATATATATATTCATATATATATATATATATATATATACATTTTTATATATATATGCATATATATATATACAGATATATATATATATATATATATATATTTATATATATATATAATGTATATATATATACATATATGCATATATGTATATATAATATATATATATACATATATACATATATATATATATATATATATATGATAAATTTGCAAATTTTTACGTGTTTTTCATAATCAAATAAGCATATATATTTTGATATATTAATGTCTGGATTCTCTTAACGACCTCGGGATCAGAGCCCAGGCGAAATCTCACAAAGACAAGAGCTTGGCTCCGGCCGGGAATCGAACCCTGGTCGGCAAGCTATATAGACAGTGACTAACCCATTCGGCCACGAATGGGTTAGTCACTGTCTATATAAGCTTGCCGACCAGGGTTCGATTCCCGGCCGGAGCCAAGCTCTTGTCTTTGTGAGATTTCGCCTGGGGCTCTGATCCCGAGGTCGTTAAGAGAATCCAGACATTAATATATCAAAATATATATGGCTTATTTGAATATATATATATATATATATATATATATATATAAATATATATATACATATATAAATGTATATATACACAACATATATATATATTATATATATATAGATTTAACTTAGTTGTTTTCCATTTATTGTCATTTTAGATTCACCCGAAACAGTAAAAAACAGTAATATGCTTTCTAAAAACTTAAATGTTAACAATTGATCATGCAAGAAATTGTTTCCACGGTAAAATTTCAATATCAAAAGTTCCACGAGAAGTAAAAAAACTATAAATAATTTAATCTAATATAGCTGTCTACATATGTTTACATGCTATGATTTAAAGAATTATATTCATGATTGGATTAACCATGTTTCCTTAAGGAAATATAAAAGCAACTATGTATAAAGAAATACTCATGACTTTTTTACTATAAAGAAAAAAAAAGACCACACTTCTTTAGACCGGAAATTATGAAACTTTGAAAATAGTTGTGGATAATCAATTATACAGCGATTAATGAAGAAATAACTTTATTTTCCGGATTTCTATGCAGTAATATCAGTTATTTTCTCTCCCCTTCCTTCTGGCATCATAATACTTTTTAGGTATTACTAAGTGTTTTGGATCCTTAACTACGAATGGTTCTTTTAGTACTTCATAGCATCTTGTTTAGACTTATATTTCTTCTTTTTAATATACAGCATTGGTGTTTTACCTATCCTCATACTCTATATTTAAAGATGCAATTCGTTTTATAATATATTACCATCGCATGGAACGGATGAAGGCAGATATTATATGTAATAGTAACTCGGCAACCTAACCTAACGTACAGCTTAAATATATATATATATATATATATATATACATATACATATATATATAATATATATATATATAAATATATATATATATATATACAAATATATATATATATATATATATAATTATATATATATATATATATATATATACATCTCAGCCCCAATACGCAATGCTTGTCATGGTACTAAAATGCGGTTATTTTATACCAGATCGAAACATTAAAATACAAAGTTAAATAATTTTCCCCCTTAAAATGTAGCTTAACATTATTTCCATAAATCATATTTTACTCTTTCCACTGGTTTTTAAAAGTCTTTGCACTAATATATTCCCTCAATACTGAAAAAAAGAGACAGAAATATATTCTGAAAAAAAAAAAAAACACTATTTCAATTGATTCAGGTAGAGCATAAGAGGAGCAAACGCCAAGTCTTGATTAAACAGTGGCACGATTAGTATCATAACTTTATAAAATATAATTTAGAATTAAAATAATGGTTCATTATTGCTTCTATACCGATTTAGTGATATATAAATTTCACTATTTCTAAGGACCAGTAAATTGTCGGAATTGATATAGATAAAGGGTATTTAGGAAAAGAGTAGTGGACATGGCTTATATAAAATTCCGGAATTTGATTCTCATGGAGATAGATTGGGTGGATAAGTACTTCATTTCTTTCAATAGTAGAATTTAATCATTCTGTGTAAAGTATGTTCACTCATAATTAAGTTGGGAGAGAAACCGGAGACGCATTGGTTACAATTAAAAGGGATGACACAAAACATCAATTTAAGCCTCGTATCAAAGATTTTTAAGCATATTCTTTTCGAAGAGGTAGACTACATAGTGAAAATGGAGACAGACACAGAGGAAAAATGTTAGAGTAGAAAGTTGTAAAGAAAGTTTTCAATTTTTTTTTTACCTTTTTTTTAGATCAAATTTGGCTATGTTAACACCAAAAATAAAAAAAAAATATTTATAGGAAAAATAATCAGTCCACTCATTTAATAACTACCTCCGTCACACGTATTATCTTAGATTCTTTAAGATTTTACCAATGAAATCTCGAATGTAAGGATTTCAATATGAACATGTTTTATATGTTGAAATGATCATTTGATTTCTGTTTCGGATATCAAAAGCTCTATCTGCTGGGAGACATTTTGTGGAGTTTTCCTCAACTTTCTTTGCACAGCTCATTCAAATTGATAAAACGCGTCTCTGGGATATGGATATGAAATTCGTATATTTTTTCCCAGATTCTTTCTTGAACAGAAAATCATTATTTTCAAATTTCCTCATGATTTCTCGAGGAAGGTTTTATCAATTACCAAGTTTAATAGATACATTTTGATATCTATTTATTCATCATTGATTTTAGTGAGTATATTTCCCCTTACATGTAACAACCAACGAAAGCATGTTTCTAACTTTATATATTTTAGACGATGCTCCTAATTGTGGCAGTTGCAGTTTACATGATATTTGTGTAGGTTTTGTAGCAACTTATTTTCTTAGATTAAGATTAATACCTTTGCGATTTTAAGACATTTAAGTATATTTAGCATATATATATATATATATATATATAATATATATATAGTCCACATTTATGTCAGCAAATGCATACCTTTGTTTTCAGCCTATGTAGTGCAACACAAAATAGGACCCTACAAGTAGTTGTGTTTTTGAGTGAAGGGTACATCAAGTAACTCCTCACTTTGACCCTGCATTATCTTGAATCTTTGGACAGTATTTGTTACATATTTTACTGTTTAATATGCATCTTTAATGCAGCTTCTTTCATTTATTTATAATTTTGTGTTTAAGTAAGTTTTATGAAAAATTACAGATATAAAAGAGCTATGGGGGTAGAAAAGCTATCTTGCTCTAGTGCTTTGACGACTTATCTTAGTCAACCTCCAAGTTATTTTTCTCAATTTTTTTTCCATGAATAAACAACCTTTATATCAAACAAATAAATTTTGAAATATATATATATATATATATATACATATATATATATATATATATGTGTGTGTATATATATATATATATATATTTATATATATATATATATATATATACATTATATTTATATATATAATTATATATATATATATATATATATAAATATATATATATATATATATATATATATTTATATATATATATATATATATGAGTGTGTGTGTGTGTGTGTGTGTGTTTGTGTGTGTGTTTGTGTTTGTATCTGTGCATACACACACACACACACACACACATATATATATATATATATATATGCATATATATAAGTATATATATATATATATACATATACTTATATATATACATATATATATATATATATATATTTATATATATATATGTATGTATATATGTATATATATATATATATATATATAGATAGATAGATAGATAGATAGATAGATAGATAAATAGATAGATAGATAGATAGAATTATATATATGTATATATATATATATATATATATACATAATATATATGTTTATATATATAATATATATATATATACATTAATATATATATATATATATATATATATGTATGTGTGTGTGTTTGTGTGTATGTATATGTTTGTGACCGGATGCTTGTGTACTAGGTTAGTGAATTATATATACTAATCAATTAATTTTCATCTATTTTCATGCTCTCATCAGTAGAGACTTTTATAGTATTTAAATCCAGGACGTTTATTTTATTTCGATCACTCCCATTCGTTCTAATATCATTTCTTAAGGACTTGTTAATCTTCAAAAATAGATATTTTTCGATTGCTCATCTATACCTAATTGCTCACGATAGCCAAGTCGTATATTTAGTTCTTCTTTTTACCTGACGATCAAATTGTTCAACAATTTAGTCATTTCTAATATATATATATATATATATATACATATATATATATATATATATATATACATGTATATATATATATATATATATATACATACATGTATATATATATATATATACATATACGTATATATATATGTGTATGTATATATATATATATATATATATTTGTGTGTATTTGTATGCATATATGCTGTATTCAATATAAATATATACGTATAATTATATGTGTGTGTGTTTGAATGTAATTAGCATATATATGTTCGTGTTTTTTTTTCTTATCTCTATGTGTATTAATTTCATATAATGATTATAAACCTATATATGGTGATATTGTCATTTTCATTTAAGCTAGGTATTTAGTAAATGATTATTTTAGTACATGTTCTGGAATCAATCTAGTAAGTGCTTAGCTTAGATATGAACGATATCGTTGAAGATAAAAAAGAATCTATATCATAGACTTAAACAAACATTAACTTTGAGTCGTTT
>NC_090732.1:31596253-31598753 GCF_036898095.1 Palaemon carinicauda | reverse complement strand
TTCTTCAATATTCTGATCGAGAATCAGTCATCCTGACCCCACAGTATTAACATTATTTTGGGACAGTGATTTGATACTTTTCTACCCCTAGGGGTAAGAGTCCTTTTACTTGGAGTTACTCTATATAGAAATCTCCATTTACTTAATACTGAGGGGAGGCAACAGCATTTGCTCACAGGGGTACACAAGTATGTATTTCCTACTATCCTTTTATAGCTTACTATCCTAAGCTACTCTATTGTGAAGGACATTTGCATGTTGATTGTCAAGGAGATAATCCATTGTATACTCATTTGGTTTTCCTTTCTTTACAGGAGGAACACCAGATACCTTGTGCTGCGATCCTCTGCAAGGCCAAGATTAAGTATTTTTACGGTCATAATACTTGCAGGTTTCATGCCCCCTGCAATATTATTTCCGGATCCCTACGTTATTGGAACCCACAGGTTTGCAATATATGTCGGACATTAATATCCGAAGGTTTTGAAAATCCCAAGTCTACGGAGATTAGGGATACAGCTCAATATAAATTACGCAACCGGGTGAGAGGCTTTCAAAAGATCTCTCCGGAACCTTTCCTACCTAATGATAGGATGCGTAAGCTACTATTTCCGGAAGCAAGTGAGGAAACAGTAGTGCCTCAGGAGCCAACTACATCCCCTGACGGCCAGAAAACCTTTGGGATTAAGGGCAAGAAGTGCCCCTGGGTAGAAGAGGAAAATGTTGTGTCGGAATATCCTCCGCCTATGCCGGCTATAGAGCCATCGATGTCGACATCTTCGTCTTCTACCCCTCTATTGGATAATGTGGTAGAATTATGTATCCAGCTGAAGAATCAAATAGAGAGCTTTCGTAAACAAAACGAAAAGCAGGAAGTAAAATGCAAGATAGAGCCTCGTAAAGCTTCTCTTGTTGCTTCCCAGGGGTCAGTCAAACGACCCTTGAATCAAGACCTACCAACATGCTCCATAACCAATCCCTGGAGGTTTGCGGAGCAGATGCCGATTTCAAATGGCAATCTCTACATCTCAGAGAAAATAGATGCTGTTCCTTTGGACTAAATTCAATTTTGGCCAAGCTTTGATGCTTTCCCTAATAGTTGGGTTCGACTGAAGTACGAACCAAAGTCAAGAAAAGGAGCGGAACCAAAGGAGGTCTTGATTCCCGACCATGATAAGGCACAGAATATCCTTTCAGGTAGTCTGAGAAAAGCGGGTTATTCAGAATCGAAGCTATTCTCACTGAATAACAGACACCCTTCCTTTCTTGCTCCTACTTCACTCTCATTCCCCTTCATGGGGAAGGCATTTACTTCTGTTGCCAAAGCGGTAGAATCGGGTAAGCCATGTCCCACACTCGATGAGTGCAAGCCTTTGTCACCAGCTTTTCCCGGACAGGAAAAGAATTTGAAGGAAGTTCATTTGACTTTTTCAGTAGGAAAATTAGACAAGGACATCGTAAGTCGACAATTCAAGGTATGTCTCCCTAAATTATCTGAGTTCCTCTTGTGTAATGAACATGAGTCAAAGGAGAGACTTGCGACATCCCTTTCTCTTCAAAACGACATAGAATTGTGTTCAACCTACGATAGTACCCCAGGCATGCTCATGGTCATATCCAAAATGCATATGGCTATCTTGGTGAAGGACCTTTACGCCTTTATGAAGGCCAGGAGAGCATGTAGAGAGTTTGTGTTCGCTGACGCAACAGTGAAACACGAAACAAGGAAGCTAATATCTTCCAACATCTGGGGTACAGACCTCTCCCCACACGAGGTCATTAAGGAAGTAATTAAGAACGTCACCATGGAGAACATAAGTCATCTCCAAAAATGGGGCATTCCTTCAAAGAGAAAATCTTCTGTGGTTGTGGGTCCCCAACCTAAAGAGAAGATCGAAAATGCTTGAAATATCCGGGCTGCTCAACAAGATCCCACTATTCCAGTGACCACGGTGCTACAGGCAGATGGTCAAAAGTCTAAGCCTACTGACTACTCGAAACATAAAGATGCTTCGGCTAGGAGGAACTTTCCCTCAGGATCGCAGGACCTTCGATCCTTCGGTCCAAAGCCTATTCAAGATGAGCCATTGATGGGAAACAGAAATGTCCCTACCATCATTTCCTTACCTTCTCCTACAGTTCAAAACCCTCCTGGAGAAGTATACCTGAGAGCTATAGAGCACACAGGTGGTAAGAAAACTATAGCTCAACGAGTTCCAGGGAAGGCTGTTTTGTGTTCACGAGAAGGACTCAAGATATCAATGAGTCATTCTGACTTGTCGCCATTCAACAAGTTCATAAAAAACAGCAAGTTCTGTATGTTAATCCTTCTGAACATATGGACCTTGTTCCAATTAGGGGTGTTCGTAGTCTTGTCAGACCTGAAAGGTGTCCTTCGGAACCTTCCAGTCAACCACCCCCCCTTCCTCCTATCTAGAATTCATGTTACAGAGAGTAACATTCATCCTAGGAAAGATACGTGCCGGACTCACAGTCCTAA
>NC_090732.1:31585559-31593059 GCF_036898095.1 Palaemon carinicauda | reverse complement strand
CACAGGTGAAAGAGACGCAAGGTTCTCAAGAACAAGTTTATTGACAGATAATAAACAGACAGGTTAACAACAAATATATATATTTATATAAAAGAGGGTAACCCAAAACTTTAAGCATAAGTATGATAGTAAACAGAACTTGTTTATCTGAAAGAAAAACCATTAAACACCACTTTAATGAGATACCAAGGTATCAAGTCATAAAAAATCTGTATTACAAATCAATCACATTAGCGTTAGAAACGCTTGGCACACATGTCTGAACTTATGCAAGGTTCACCTTTGAAGGAAGGAACAGTCTATATAGGCACTTGGTGCCCTCATTTAGTTTGTAGTACAGTATGTACCTACACACTCACCCTGGACTTAATCGTCCCAATTAAGACCACTGTTCCTCGCAGAGTTAAACAGTAGGGTTAACTACACGACCCACTGCTACCACAGATCTCTTAAGTTCCTCTACTTGCTTCGCATAGTGGCGAAAGAACACCCTGGAAGACTTCCAGCCCGTGTATGAACGGATATGTTCAAAATCCATACAATTAAAGAAATTTAGGGATGAGGCAACTTTCCTCGGATCGTGACCTGCGGGGTGTACTGTCAGGATCCGCTCTGCGAATAAAATATGTGATTTTCGCTCTGAGTTGATTCAGAGATAAATTTGAGCCTGATGTTTCTCCCCTGAATAGTTGACTACCCTTGAAGTCTGAAGTTCTACGAAGATAGACCTTTAGGCATTCTACTGGACATAGAGATGCATCTTCTTTCAGAGGACAGATTCTCCAGGGACCCCACCTGTTGGTGGGTAACTCATTCTTGGCGAGAAACGTAGGATCCGGAAACAGGTTCAGCTCCCCCCCCATCCAGGAACTGAACACGACCTGCCTCTCTCGAGAGGGCTACGATCTCACTAACCCTGGCCCCGGACGCGAGTGCAAATAGGAAAATAACTTTTTGCGTCAAATCCTTTAACGCACATTCTTCATTGCTCAACAAGGAGGCGAAATGAAGAACTTTGTCTAAAGACCATGAGATGGGCTTTGGAGGTGCTGAAGGTCTGAGCCTAGCGCAGGCTTTCGGAACTTTATTAAAGATCTCGTTACCTAGGTCGATCTGGAAGGCAAATAAAATGGGTCTCATCAAAGCCGATTTACACACTGAAATCGTGTTAGCTGCCAATCCTTGGCCATGGAGATGGATGAAGAAAGATAAGCAGAAATCTGTTGAGATCTCCTGCGGATTCTTTGCCTTTACAAAGGCCACCCATTTTCTCCAAGATGACTCATATTGCCTTCTAGTCGATTTGCACTTGTATTCCTCTAGGAAGTCTATGCTGGCTTTCGAAATCCCGAAGCGCTTTCTCACCGCTAGGGCGAGAAAATCATGAGCTGCAGGGTCTGGGTTTTCTGTAATGAAGCGCAGACAGTCGACTTCTGGACTCGCTGGGTCAGAACTGGATGTGGTAGCGGCACGAACTTCATCTGTAGTTCCAACGCCAAGGGGAACCACATGCTGTTCGCCCACTTGTGGGCCACTATTGCCGCTACCCCCTTGAAGGATCTCAGTTTGTTGAGGACCCTCAACAGAAGGTTGTGAGGAGGGAACAGATAAATCCTGGACCATCTGTTCCAGTCGAGGGACATTGCGTCCACTGCTTCCGCTAAGGGGTCCTCGTACGGGGACACGTACAGGGGCAACTTCTTGTTGTCTTTCGTCGCAAAGAGGTCTATTTGCAGTTCTGGGACTTGATTCAGAATGAAGGAAAATGATCCTGCGTCTAAGGACCATTCCGACTCTATCGGTGTGAACCTGGATAGAGCGTCCGCTGTCACATTGCGGACTCCTTGAAGGTGAACTGCCGACAGGTACCACTTCTTCTTTTCCGCCAATCGGAAAATGGCTAACATCACTTGGTTGAGAGGTGGTGACCTCGACCCTTGTCGATTCAAGCATCTCACAACCACCTCGCTGTCTGTCACCAATCTTATGTGGATCGAGTGACGCGGGGAGACTTTCTTTAAGGTAAGGAGCACTGCCATAGCTTCTAGAAAGTTTATATGAAAGGTCCTGAATAGCTTGGACCAAGTCCCCTGGACTTTTTTCCGATGAGAGTGACCTCCCCATCCCTCCTTTGAGGCGTCTGAGTGAATCGTCAACGACGGGGGAGGTGGCTGAAGAAGAACAGACTTCTTTAGATGTCTGGCTTGGGACCAAGGTCTGAGAAGAGTACGTAGCCGAGGCGGCACTGGTCTTCTCAGGTCTCTTCGCGCGTTTGATGCATACCTTCTCCAAACTCCGGTTGCATCCTTTAGCTGTGCTCTTAGCACTGGGTCTGTCACTGAAGCAAACTGGAGAGAGCCTAGTACCCTCTCCTGTTCGCGTCTTGATATCCTTTCGGAATCTAGAAGTCTCTTGACAGAGCCCGCTATCTCCTTCCTTTTCTTCATTGGGATGGAGAAACTGTGTGACAAAAGGTCCCAGTGGATTCCCAGCCACTGGAACTTTTGGGATGGAGAAAGTCGAGACTTTTTCTTGTTGATCTTGAAGCCTAGGTACTCTAGGAACTGGATCACCTGACTGGAAGCTTGCAAGCATTCGGTCTCGGATGCTGCCCACACCAGCCAGTCGTCCAGGTAGGCTACTACCTGAATTCCCTTTAGGCGTAATTGTTTGAGAGCTGCGCTCGCAAGCTTCGTGAAAATCCTTGGGGCTATGTTTAGCCCGAATGGCATGGCTCTGAAGGCGTACAGTTTTCGTTGTAGCCTGAATCCTAGGTAGGGGGAGAGTCGACGGCTGATTGGAATGTGCCAATAGGCGTCTGACAAGTCTATAGAGACTGAGTATGCCCTCTTGGGCAGTAAGGTCCTTATGTGTTGCAGTGTTAGCATCTTGAATTTGCAATTCACTATGAACTTGTTGAGTGGTGACAAGTCCAGAATGACTCTGAGCTTTTCCGAGTCTTTCTTGGGAACACAAAACAGCCTCCCTTGGAATTTGATGGACTTCACCTTTCGGATCACATTTTTCTCCAACAGTTCTTGAACGTACTCCTCCAAAATGGGGGTGGAGTGTTGGAAAAACCGAAGGCATGGGGGTGGAGTGCTGTACCAGCTCCAACCCAGTCCATTCTTGAGTAGGCTTTGGGCCCAGGGATCGAAGGTCCAGCGATCCCAAAATTTCATCAGTCTCCCTCCTACCGGTATCATTTCACTTGGACTGCCGTCCTGAGGTCTTGCCTCCCTGACCACGACCACCTCTGAATCCCCTTCCCCTTGAGGGGCGCCTAGACGAGCCTCTGGCTGCTCCTCTAGGTTTTGCACGAAAGGAAGAAGACTGTCCTTCGAACGTTGGGGCGAATGTGGTTGACTGACCTGGCACCGCCTGGGGTACCCACTGAAAGGCAGTCGGGGTTTGTGCCACTATCTGGGGCACTGGAGGCAAAGGCAATTGCAGTTGCTGTTGCTGTCTATAAGGCTTGGCTGGCCGAGATGGTAGCCTAGTCTTCATATTCTTCCTCTTTGGTTGAGGACCCTCATCCGGGGAAGATTTTCTTTTGATAGCCAGGCCCCACTTCTGGAGAAGATTTCTATTCTCCACGGCGGCCTTATCAACAACCTCTTTGACCACATCGGTAGGGAAAAGGTCTTTTCCCCAAATGTTGGAGGAGATTAACTTCCTTGGCTCGTGTCTCACCGAAGCCCCGGTGAACACGAACTCCCTGCAAGCTCTCCTTGCCTTGACGAAGTTATAAAGGTCCTTCGTCACTGTGGCTAAGTGAGACTTAGCCACTACCATGAACATTTCATGGACCTTGGGGTCACTTGCCATCGTCTCGAGAGTAGTCTGATGAGACATTGAGGCAGCCAGTCTTTCTTTTGTCTCGAACTCTCTTCGTAAAAGAGATTCGGACAGCTTGGGGAGGTCCTCGCCGAATTGCCGTCCGGCAATATCAGCCTCCAACTTTCCCACTGAGAATGTTAGATGGACATCCTTCCAGTCTTTGTGGTCCATAGGTAGAGCCAGCGACAAGGGTTTACACTCCTCCAGGGAGGGGCAAGGCTTGCCGGCCTCGACTGCCTTTAGGACAGCCGCAAACCCTTTCTGTAAAAAGGGGAAGGCTCTATCAGGAGAGGACACAAACGAAGGGAGCTTCTTGCTCAATGCAGCTACCTTCGAATTCGAGAAGCCCCTCTCTTTCATCGAGGATGAAAGTAGGGCTTGAGCCTTAGCGTGGTCCATAACAATGACCTCCTTCGGCTCTGTCTCCTCCCTTGAAGCTGGTTCTTTTCTCAGCCGGACATAGCAGTCCGGATATGATGCCTTGCTGGGCCAGAATTCTACCTCCTCTAGGGGAACTGAACCCAGCTTATCCGAAATGACGATCTTTCCAGTCGTCATCGGCATGTGCTCAGCATACCTCCATGGGTTAGCATCTGAGCATATGGGAAGGTCTTTCACATTGAGCCTTTTCCGGGGCCCATGTGATTCTGCCAGGGACTGCATACGCAGTTCCATTGCAGCCGCCTTCTCCTGATTCTCCTTCTGCATTTGTTGGATCATTCCAACAATCGAAGAGAGGGCCTGTCCCAGTTCTACTGGGAGGCCAGCCGATGTTGAGGGGATAGCCTCCGGCATCTGAACCGGAGTAGCCGACACCTCGTCGACCTCATCCTCTACGACATCCGGGGTTTGAACTTGATCCTGACCTTCTGCCAGGAGGTCTTCTTCCAAACGATCGTCCAGGTCAGACATCCTGTCACACAACTGGATGTCTTGCATCGCATCTGCGACTTCCTCGTCCACCTGGACTTGATCTTGAAGGATCTCCTCTTGAGGCTGGGGAATCACTGCCTCAGCTGATGCCTGGGGAAAAAGATACGCCCTCATCTTCTCACTTGGAAGATAAGGGCCAGAGGTGTTCTTCTTGAAGCCCCTTACCCAAGTACGAAGCTTTTCCCTAGCTATATCCCTTGATTCCGCCGTTCTAGGGGAATCAAAAGCCTCAGTAATCAGGTTAGTGCATACAGTACATACCTGAGGGTCCCAATACTGGAGATCATCCTTGGAGACAGCGCATGCTGCGTGTCTCCTACAACACTCATGTCCGCAGAGGTTCTTGCTGCGGACATTGCAGAAAACATTTCCGCACTTCGGAGGGTCCTCCTGTAAAGAGAAGAAATTTCCATGAGTATCAAGTGAACTATGTATCACTGGATATGCATTGTATAGCATAACAATTCATAAATGAAAGACACACACTTGTGTTTCCCTCACAACCCATTGTTGCAGCCTTCCGGATAATAAAATCAAAAATGGTTTATCTCTACTAGAGTAACCAATGCAAGGTTTCCAGAGGAAACAGGTGGAGCTCACACCTAGGCAATGATTTTTAAAAAACCTGGATAATAGACGGGGAAGAACTCTGCTTCCTGTCTGAGGGCAACAGCAAAGGGCTGTGTAAGAAAACACAATAGTATTAGAAGATACAGTGCTGTACCTAAACTTTTACTATAGTTTTCTTCTTACTGTATATGCTATACAGAAGAATACTAGTACAGTATAGGAGGATGTGTGCCGGCCTGCCTTTGCCGGCCGGCACACACCACAATTAGCTTTAAAGTATACTACTTAACAGCTATAGGGCGGCAGCCCTCTGGTTCAAATGCCTGTGCCGGCGGCAGCAGCTGCCGGCCAGCAACAGCCAGTGTTGGCCGGCAATGATTGCCGGCCAGCAACTACACAAGGTAGTACCCAGCTGCCGGCCACACTCTTGGTGACCGGCAGACAAGGACTGACATAAGCCGGCCGGCAAAGGTACAAGACCGATGCCAGCCGGCAGCAAAAGAACCAGAAGACTACCCCTGCCCGGCTGCCGGCCTCATAGGCCGGCAGCCGGCCTCATAGGCCGGCTGCCGGGACAGGTACAGCACTAGAAGAAAATAGAATGGATGCCGGGATAAGAGTGTACACAACCCCCCAAGCCCGGCAACCGAAAGAGTGCATATAAGGAAGGGGAGAAACTTAATTCAGGCTTCCTTGACCAATGCCGTCCGGCTCTGCCGGCAGGCATGGATGAGGGACCAAGAGAGGTCCGGGCAGCACTCGAAAACATAAGACCCTTGCCGTCCAGCGTCTCTGCCGGCCGGCAATGGGCTTAGTCAATCCATATCCCAACCTATACTAGGTCCAGAAGTAGAATGACATATGGTACAGTAATACCCCTGCCGGCCAGCTCTGCCGGCCGGCAAGGTACAGTACAGTAATGGCTAGGCCATTACGGAGATAGAGGGGGAAGGGACAAGAGGGTCCTGCCAACCTTGCTTTAGTGACAGATCACCCGCAGCCAAGAACTCTGTCTTAGCCTAAGGGAGATCTAAGGGAAAGGGCCAGCGCAGTAGTATAATACCTGCCAGCTTCCAGAGCACCAAAGCAAGGAAGGCGTTGCAACTCCCAAGGGAAGATTTATCCTCCCCGAGAACAGCAACAGGACTTAGTCTGGTCGATCACACAAGAAGGAATCATAACTACAGAAACCTTCGACAGTGACCTAAGGGAGCTCAGCTCCCTTTGTAAGTGTTAGGTCAGCGAGGGAGACTCTGCCCCAAGCCAAACAACACGGACTCAGACTAAAAACTCTGTTGTTCTGTCCCTCTTTGAACCAGACTCAGCAGGAACAGGAAGGTACAGTAACACCCTAGTATAGTTTTATCGAAAATAAATTCGGAAAAAACCACTTAGGGATAAGCCCAAGGCTTAAACAGAGGGAAAGGGATTGCATACCTTCTCCGAAGAAAAGAAAGCAACCGGGGAGTATGATAAAGTATACTAAGGCTCCATAAGCAATTAGCCTAGGCACCAAGAGAATCGATTACCTAATTCACCGAAACTCTCACGTATACAATCTTGGAAATATTCCACACAGTCTAAAATGTATAAAATATAGCCTAAAGCTTCAATAAAATTTTAATTACACTCGGAAAAACCATAATCATGCATTAAGTACTAGGACCAAACGACTAGGCTACATGGCCTAGCGTAGGCCAGAATGGCGAATACTTCGCCAAATAATACTAAGCACGAAAGGAAATCCTATGTAAAGCTAAATAGCTAAATTTTATTAAGCAAAACAACCAGGAATGTCACTCTGACTAACTAATATATACCTAGCGAGTGACAGTGTCCAGGACACCTCTGGTAGGCTACGGCTCTTGTATCAAAGATTAATCCTATTAATCACTCAAATTTTTACCAAGAGCCTACATTTATACATAACAGACACTATACTCAACTTATTCGAGGTCAACGAAGACGAAGAAGCCATGAAAAGCTGAATAAATCCAAGATTTGTGAGAAAAACAGGAAAAAACACCGAGTTGTTAAGCTACGCAAAAAGGAATGCAGATGGCGCCAGGATTGGCGCCAGGCACGCATACAAATCGGGGGATAGGGAAGCCTTGGGAGCGGCTCCCCTTTTTCTTTCCCGAATTCGTATCTCGTCAA
>NC_090732.1:31578059-31580559 GCF_036898095.1 Palaemon carinicauda | reverse complement strand
AGAAATTATGCAACTTGGAAAATATTTGTATATAATAAATTATTCAGCGATTAGTGATGAGAAAATCTTCAATCATAGACTATTTATGCAGTAATATCTGTTATTATCTCTTTCCTTCCTTCCAGCATCATAAGTCTTTTTATGTATTACGAAGGGTTTTATATCCTTACCTACGAATGGTTCTTTTTCTACTTCCTATCACTGGTTTTGTCTTATTTTTTTTTTAATATATAGCACTGGGATTCTACATATTACTTTGTACTCTATGTTTTAAGATGTCATTCGGTTTATAATATATTACCATCACATGTAACTACTGAAGGCAGATATTAAATGTAATTAACTTTTCACCCTATCCTAACGTACAGCTTAAAAAATATATATAAATTCATGTGTAGAGTTTGGAGATTGATCTCGAATAGAAATTTGCTTAAACATCTTTTTCCAATTAAAGTCGAATCAGCACCCGTGCACAATGCTGGCCATGGTACTAAAATGTTGTTATTCTATACCATATCAAAACATTGAAATACAGAGTAAGATAATTTTTCTCCTCCAAAATTTCTGATTTGTATAACTGAACATCAATTCCATAAATCATTTTGTACTCCTACCACTGTATTCTAAAAAAAAAAAAGAAAAAAAAATATTCCAATTGATACAGGTAGAGCATAAGAGGGGCAAACGCCAAGTCTTGATTAAACAGTGGCACGATTAGTATCAAAACTTTATCGAATATAATCTAGAATGAAAATAATGGTTCAATATTGCTTTTAAACTGATTTAGTGATATATGCATTGCACTATTTCTAAGAACCAGTATAGTGTCGGAATCGATATAGATAATAGTTATTTAGGAAAAGAGTAGAGAACATGCTTGTATATAATTCCGGAATTTTATTCTGATGAAGATAAATACGGTGGATAAGTACTTTGCTTCTTTCAGTGGTAGAATTTAAACATTCCGTGTAAAGTATGTTCACTCATATTCAAGTTGGGGAGAAAAATCGGATACGCATTGGGTACAATTAAAAGGGATGACACAAAACCATACTTCCAACCTCGTATAACAGATTTTTAAGTATATTCTTTTCGAAGAGGTAGACTACAGGGTGAAGATGTAGACAGAAATAAAGGAAGAATGCTACGTTAGAAAATTGGGTAAAGGAATAAACCTAAGCATGTCTTTTATGGTAGTAAATATGGCACTGAGAAGCTAATAAGAGTAGGTTTCCACGCGAAGGTCCCGGAGCCATTTCCCTATTTCAAGGTTTCCATGTTGTTTTCTACGTGATTCCTTATCTATTATGAGTAATCTTTCGGGAGAGGAGGCGGGTTTCAGTATTCTTTTCCCAATTCATCATCCTCATAAGCATTACACTCATCTAATAACTATATCTGTTCATACGTATTATCTTACATTATTTAAGATTTTACCAAGGAAATATCGCGTGTAAGGATATCAATATGAACATGTTTTATATGTTAAAATGATAATTTGATTTCTGTTTTGGATATCGAAAGCTCTATCTGCTGGGACACATTTTGGGAAGTTTTCCTCAACTTCCCTTGCACAGCTCACTCAAATTGCTAAAACGCGTCTCGGAGATATGGATATGAAATTCGTAAATTTTTTCCTTAATTCTTTCTTGAGTAGAAAATCATAATTTTCAAATTTGTTCATCTTTTCTTGAGGAAGGTTATATTAATTACCAAGTTCAATAGATACATTTTGATTAATATTGATTCATCATTGTCTTTAGTTACTATATTTTCCCTTACATGCAACAACCTACAAAAGCATGTTTCTATCTCATAATTTTTAGATGATGCTCCAAATTGTTGACATAATATTTGTGTAAGTTTTGTAGCATCCTTTTTTTTTTAGATAAAGATTAATGCTTTTGAGATTTTAAGACAATTAACTATGTAGAGCATAGATATATTGTCCACATTTATGTCAGCAAATGGATAAATTTGTTTTACAGCCCATGTAGTGTGACACAAAATAGGACCTAATAAGTAGTTGTGGTTTTAAGTAAAGGGTAGATCAAGTAAATCCTCACTTTCACTCTGAATTATCTTGAATCTTTGGACAGTATTCGTTACATATTTGACTGTTTTATTTGCACCTCTAATGCTACTGCTCCCATTAATTCACTATGTATCATGTAAGTAAGTTTTTTGAAAAATTACAGATATAGAATAGCTTTGAAGGTAGGAAAGCTATTTTGCTTTATCCCTAGACGACTTATTTTAGTCTACCTCCACGTTATCTTTATAATTATTTTTATGAAAAATCAGCCTTACTATTCAGACAAACCAATTTAGAAATGTGTGTGTATATATATATATATATATATATATATATATATATATATATATATATATATATATATATATTATTACTGGCTAAGCTACAACCCTAGTTGGAAAAGAAGTATGCTATAAGCCCAGAAGCCCAAACATGAAAAATAGCCCAGTAAGGAAAGGAAACAAG
>NC_090732.1:31570559-31575559 GCF_036898095.1 Palaemon carinicauda | reverse complement strand
CTATTCAAATCGAATCAACTTTTTTTAATCACTGTAAAAGTATTAAAACCACATATTTTTTATTAATTGAAAAACATTCAAATCACTTATCTTTTTTCACTGAATAAGCATTCAAACCACACACATTTTTTTTCATCTCTGTAAAAGCATTAAAACCATATGGTATATTTTTTACACTATTATTATTATTATCACTGTGGAAATATTAATTTAATAAAGTGTGTTTTATTCCTTTCAAACTCTCCGTCACACGAACGGTGTTGTAATCATTTCTTATATAACGATTTAAAGCAATTTCTCGTTGTATAAAGATAATTCAAAGAAAAAATTAAACAGATCACAGTATACTAGAGAAACACACACTCTCTCTCTCTCTCTCTCTCTCTCTCTCTCTCTCTCTCTCTCTCTCTCTCTCTCTCTCTCTTTCGGTCTTTGGTCCTCGCCGCGTGGACACTTAGCTCTGGTCAACACCGTCTCGAGGGCGTCTCTGCCGGGTGCCCCCAGGTTTGTCAGGCTTTATATGTCAGCCTACGCAGTACAACGGTTATGTAGTGGAATATTTCCCAAATATTCTATACAGGTGGAGTTTTCTGGAATAAACCTATGTCACATCCATCAGCGTTTACTGAACCAATAAGAACCCACTCAGTTAGCCGAATAGAGACACTTATCCTCTCTCTCTCTCTCTCTCTCTCTCTCTCTCTCTCTCTCTCTCTCTCCTCTCTCTCTCTCTCTCTGAAAAATCTCTACCTTTTATTGAACTTCAATTCAAATTTAGACATCTAATATTAATTTTCAGAAGTACAACGAAATCATCATCGGAAATATATTTAAATGTGACTAAAAATACGGGCAGGGGTTTAATCCTGAACCTCTTCTTTAAACGAGAAAATTAGAATATATTGTAAGACTGTGAAATTGAAAAAGTGCATTGGCAACTAACTCTTCGATCGATGCTGAGCCTAATGTACCAACCGTGTTTCACACAATTGTACATAATTTCTTTTGTATATATTATGCTTGTATCTTCGCTCCTCCCTCGCACTAAAACGAACATGAAAATTCCTGTCTGGTTTTTCCTCTGTGATATTGTCTGTCTTGTGAACTTGTCATATCCTGTTGCCTTGAGGTTTTGTATATAAGGAGAGTGTTCCACAACAATATAACTCAGTCGTTTACAATCTGCCTTTGAGTTCACCACTCCTCTCTCGGCCCGTCACATTGGTGACCCCGGAAGTCGACTTGCTCCCACTGCCTTCCACCCCCACCTCCCTCGCCCCTCCATCGTTGGTAATATGATGGAGGCGGACTCTACTCCAGCAGTTGGCACTGGGGCCGCTCCATTGAAACTTTCACCGTTCGCTTGCGGAGAAGCATTCGCTTGGTTTCAACGCGCTGAAGTCCACTTTCGTATCAGGGGCGTGACTCGCTCAACCACCAAAGCGGATTATGTTCTCGCGGCGATACCCGAGGACACCTTCCCAGAAATATCCGACTGGCTTTGTGAACAAGGAGACACCCCAATAGCGTATGACGACCTCAAATCATACCTTCTGCAGCAGTACTCGCCGTCGCCAGCCGCCCGTATAGCAAAGCTTTTTCAGCTCTCGCAACAACCGTTGGGGGACCAAAGGGCTTCACTTGCCCTCAGGGAAATGACCAGTATCGCTCGCCTTCAACCTGCCACAGACGGCTCTCCTCGTGAGGTGAACCTACTCCGTGCCCTTTGGATACGCCGTTTACCTGAACCTGTGCGCGCTGCCATACCCGATGTCGATAGTTTACCCATAAAGGACTTGATGACCAAAGCCGACGCCCTTATGGACAGCCACTTCAAGACCTCCATCAACGCCTCCACCCCTGACGACGAGGATGCCTATTCAACGTCAACCGAAGCTGACATGAATGCCGTAGGACATACACGCCTACCCCGTGACGTGCCGAAGCGGCGACAAAGCCGCCCACCACCCGCCAATCGCTCGCGCCCCAACGAACGACTTCTACAGCCACTTACTGCCTCCCATACGCCTCAGTTTTGCTACTACCACTTCAGATTCGGGGCAACCGCGAAGAAATGTGCCAAAGATTGTCAGTGGCCAAAAAACGTGTAAGTAGGCCATCGCTTGTGGCGGTGGCCTCCCATGTTTCTAATCTTTTCTTTTTACAGGATGCAGGAACAGGCGTGCGATTTTTGGTAGACACGGGTGCTTGACGTTCTCTGTTGCCAAAAAAATCTTCAAGGCACAACGTAGTCTGTCTACATCTGCCGACGTCCGCTTGGTAGCTGCCAACGGATCTGCGATACCCACCTACGGTTACGAGAGCCTCACATTATCGTTCGGAAACGGTAAATTCAATTGGAAGTTTCTCGTTGCTGACGTCACAATGCCAATCCTCGGTGCGGATTTCCTCTCTCATTTCCACCTTCTGGTTGATGTCGCCCACCGACGATTGGTCAACGCAGACTCGTACTTGTCGACACCTCTTCAACCCGCCCCCTCTAACCTCGCTCTCCACATCAGCGCACCCACGGATGCCTACGCCCACCTCCTCATGTCGTACCCGGAAGTTTTCCGTCCAGAACTTCGCCAAACGCCCACTGTTCCTGCCAAGCACGGTATTTATCACCATATCAAGACGACGGGACCCCCAGTCTTCGCAAAATTCAGACGTCTGGCACTGGAACGATTGGCAGCCGCCAAACAGACGTTCGCCGAAATGGAGAAAATGGGCCTTTGCCAAAAGGCCTCCAGCCCATGGTCGTCACCCTTACACATCGTTCTGAAGAAAGACGGCTCCCTCCGTCCGTGCGGGGATTACAGGCGCCTGAACATGCAAACAGAACCGGATCACTACCCCCTCCCAAACATTGCCGATGTAACCTCCTACCTGCACAAAGCAAAGGTTTTCTCTACGTTCGACCTCCTGAAGGGGTATTATCAGGTGCCTATGAACCCAGAAGACATCCCCAAGACCGCCATCACCACTCCGTTTGGCACATACACCTTCAATTACTCTTGTTTTGGCCTTCGTAATGCTGGGGCAACGTTTTAACGTCTCATGGATGGCATCTTAGGGGACCTCCCTTTCTGTGTATGTTATGTGGACGACATACTTGTGTTCTCCTCCTCAAAAGAGGAACACCTCCGTCACCTGCGCATCGTGCTCTACCGCCTGCAACAAAACGGCCTTGTAGTCCGGTACAACAAGTGTACCTTTGGCGCCAACGAAGTGTCGTTCTTAGGGCACCGTATCACTCCTGAAGGAGTCCATCCCCTCCCTGAGAAGGTAGCAGCCGTTCAGAATTTCCCCACGCCCTCGACCGTCAAAGCTCTGCAGGAATTCTTGGGCATGATCAACTATTATCAACGTTTTCTGCGAGCCATTGCCGCCACTCTTGCTCCCCTCTACGCCTCCCTCAAGGGCAAGCCAAAGGACTTGAAGTGGGGTCCCCTTGAAGAAGCGGCCTTCTGCAATGCAAAGAAGGCCCTATCAACTGCTGCAGGTCTCACTTTTCCTATCCCACACGCCCCTCTCCTTCTCTCCACCGATGCCAGCGACGTCGCTATTAGTGCAGTACTCGAGCAGGTGGTCAAAGGCTCGCCCCGCCCATTGGCCTTCTTCAGCAGAAAACTGTCCAAGGTAGAATCGGGTTATTCTACCTTCGATTGAGAATTGCTGGCGGTGCACTTGGCTGTCCGTCACTTTCGCCATTTCTTAGAAGGTACGCCCTTCGTCATTCGCACAGACCACATGCCTCTGGTGCACGCTTTCACTCGACAGTCTGACGCCTGGTCCGCCCGTCAACGCCGACATCTCTCCGCCGTGGCTGAATACAATTGCACCCTCCAATACGTCCCTGGGAAAATGAATCCCGTTGCCGATGCCCTGTGAAGAAACACGTTGGCTGCCGTTCAACTGGGATTGGATTACAACGCCCTGGCTGAAGCCCAACGACAGGATCCAGAGTATCAAGCTTGTAGGACATCCTGCACGTCCCTCCGTTGAGAGGATTTTCCCCTCCAAAACTCCAACACCACCCTTCTCTGTGACGTCAGTACTGGTAGACCGCGACCTTGGATTCCTGCTCCCATGCGCCGACAGGTGTTTGATTTCATCCACGGCCTTTCACATCCCTCGTGCCGTTCTACTGCATAGCTGCTGAAGGCAAAGTTCATTTGGCACGGCATTTCTAAGGATACTAAGGATTGGGTCCGTGCCTGTACTTCTTGCCAAACTTCCAAAGTACATCGACACACGGATTCAGGAGTGGGCACCTTTCCTACACCTCAGCGTCGTTTCGCACACATTCACGTCGACGTTGTAGGCCCCCTACCCACATCACAAGGACATCGTTACCTGTTTACCGTCATCGACCGCTCCACTCGTTGGCCTGAAGCCATTCCTATGGAAACTGCAACGTCCGCCTCATGTACATCTGCCTTACTCTCTGGATGGATTTCAAGATTCGGTATCCCTGAGCTTATTACTTCTGACAGGGGAACCACTTTCACCTCTCAATTATGGACGTCATTAGCGAATCTCCTGGGCATCATCCTACATCAGACAATGGCCTACAACCCCGCTGCCAATGGAATGGTTGAACGTTTTCATCGCACCCTCAAAGCAGCTTTGATGTCCCGCTGCAAGGATTGCAACTGGTTTACTCAGCTTCCCTGGGTCCTCCTTGGACTAAGAACCACTCCTAAAGACGCCCTCGACGTCTCGGCAGCCGAAATGGTGTATGGCGACCCGTTGGTCGTCCCTGCCGAGTTTTTTCCTTCTACAACCTCCTCCGACGATCTCCAGCGCATACGTCACGTCGTGGAAAAAATTTACTCCGTGCCGCCAGACTTACAAGCCCCCAGCGAAGCATCACATACCAACGGACTTGCACTCTGTAACGCACGTCTTCCTGCGCAACGACACCAGCAAGCCACCGTTAACGCCCCCTTACACGGGACCTTTCCTTGTGATCCGACGCAGTCCGAAAGCATTCC
>NC_090732.1:31553769-31558769 GCF_036898095.1 Palaemon carinicauda | reverse complement strand
TCTATTACGTCTCGAGTAAAAAAGAAAATAAAACAGTGACGGATGCGAACACGCTTTCAAGGAATGAATCTAGATTCTGCCATAGATCAAAGGTTGAATAAATGATAGAACTCAAGATATTAATATTATTAGTAGCTGATAAGAGAGAGAGAGAGAGAGAGAGAGAGAGAGAGAGAGAGAGAGAGAGAGAGAGAGAGAGAGAGAGATATTGGTTAACATAAATAGGTAAGAACAAAAAAACACCTCGTACAAAGGCTGTAACAATAGCAATTAAAATACAATATGTTAATTCAGTTTTAAGCTGTTGGGATAAAATGGACTCAGAATTGGAAATCTTCTTGCCTTCCCTTCATCCTTTTTCCCGGGATTTTAGGCTCAGCATCGATCGAAGAGTTAGTTGCAATGCACTTTCTCAATTTCACAGTCTTACAATATATTCTAATTTTCTTGTTTAAAGTAGAGGTTCTAGGATTAAACCCCTGCCGTATTTTTTGTCACATTTAAATATATTTCCGATGATGATTTCGTTGTACCTCTGAAAATTAATATTAGATGTCTAAATTTGAATTGAAGTGTAATAAAAGGTAGAGATTTTTCAGCGAGAGAGAGAGAGAGAGAGAGAGAGAGTGAGAGAGAGAGAGAGAGAGAGAGAGAGAGAGAGAGAGAGAGAGAGAGGAGAGAAGATAAGTGTCTATATTCGTCTAACTGGGGGGTGTACCAACCGTGTTCCACACAATTGTACATAATTCCTTTTGTATATATTATGGTTGTATCTTCGCTCTTCCCTTGCACTAAAACGAACATGAAAATTCAGTCTGGTTTTTTCCTCTGTGATTTTGTCTGTCTTGTGAACTTGTCATGTCCTGTTGCCTTGAAGTTTTGTATATAAGGAGAGTGTTCCACAACAATATAACTTAGTCGTTTCCAATCTGCCTTTGATTTCACAACTCCTCTCTCGGCCCGTCACATTGGTGACCCCGGAAGTCGACTTGCTTCCACCGCCTTCCACCCCCAACCCCCTCGCCCCTCCATCGTTGGTACTATGACGGACTCTACGGCAGTTGGCGCTACGGCCGCTCCATTCAAACTTTCATCGTTTGCCAGCGGAGAGGCGTTTGCTTGGTTTCAGCGCGCAGAAGTCCAGTTTCGTATCAGGAGCGTGACTCGCTCAACCACCAAAGCGGATTATGTTCTCGCGGCGATACCCGAGGACACCTTCCCCAGAAATATCCGACTGGCTTTGTGAACAAGGAGACACCCCAATAGCGTATGACGACCTCAAATCATACCTTCTGCAACAGTACTCGCCGTCGCCAGCCCGCCCGTATAGCAAAGCTTTTTCAGCTCTCGCAACAACCGTTGGGGGACCAAAGGGCTTTCGCTTGCCCTCAGGGAAATGACCAGTATCGCTCGCCTTCAACCTGCCGCAGACGGCTCTCCCTCGTGAGGTGAACCTACTCCGTGCCTTTGGATACGCCGTTTACCTGAACCTGTGTGCGCTGCCATACCCGATGTCGATAGTTTACCCATAAAGGACTTGATGACCAAAGCCGACGCCATTATGGACAGCCATTTCAAGACCTCCATCAACGCCTACCACCCCTGACGACGAGGATGCCTATTCAACGTCAACCGAAGCTGACATGAATGCCCGTAGGACATACACGCCTACCCCTTGACGTGCCGAAGCGGGCGACAAAGCCGCCCACCACCCCACCAATCGCTCGCGCCCCAACGAACGACTTCTACAGCCACTTACTACCTCCCATCCACCGCAGTTTTGCTACTACCACTTCATATTCGGGGCAACACCGCGAAGAAATGTGCCAAAGATTGTCAGTGGCCAAAAAACGTGTAAGTAGGCCATCGCTTGTGGCGGCGGCCTCCCATGTTTCTAATCTTTTCTTTTTACAGGATGCAGGAACGAGCGTGCGATTTTTGGTAGACACGGGTGCTTGTCGTTCTCTTTTGCCAAGGAAACTCTTCAAGGCACAACACGTAGTCTGTCTACATCTGCCGACGTCCGCTTGGTAGCTGCCAATGGATCAGCGATACCCACCTACGGTTACGAGAGCCTCACATTATCGTTCGGAAAACGGTAAATTCAATTGGAAGTTTCTCGTTGCTGACGTCACAATGCCAATCCTCGGTGCGGATTTCCTCTCTCATTTTCACCTTCTGGTTGATGTCGCCCACCGACGATTGGTCAACGCGGACTCGTACTTGTCGACAACCCCTCTTCAACCCTCCCCCTCTAACCTCGCTCTTCCACATCAGCGCACCCACAGATGCCTACGCCCACCTCCTCACGTCGTACCTGGAAGTTTTCCGTCCAGAACTTCGCCAAACACCCCACCGGTTCCTGCTAAGCACGGTATTTATCACCATATCAAGACGACGGGACCCCCCAGTCTTCTCAAAATTCAGACGTTTGACACCGGAACGATTGGCAGCCGCCAAACAGACGTTCGCTGAAATGGAGAAAATGGGCCTTTGCCAAAAGGCCTCCAGCCCATGGTCGTCACCCTTACACATCATTCTGAAGAAAGACGGCTCCCTCCGTCCGTGCGGGGATTGAAGGCGCCTGAACATGCAAACAGAACCGGATCAGTACCCCCTCCCAAACATTGCCGATGTAACCTCCTACCTGCACAAAGCAGAGGTTTTCTCTACGCTCGACCTCCTGAAGGGGTATTATCAGGTGCCTATGAACCCAGAAGACATCCCCAAGACCGCCATCACCACTCCGTTTGGCACCTACACCTTCAATTACTCCTGTTTTGGCCTTCGTAATGCTGGGGCAAACGTTTCAACGTCTCATGGATGGCATCTTAGGGGACCTCCCTTTATGTGTATGTTATGTGGACGACATACTTGTGTTCTCCTCCTCAAAAGAGGAACACCTCCGTCACCTACGCATCGTGCTCGACGCCTGCAACAAAACGGCCTTGTAGTCCGGTACGACAAGTGTACCTTTGGCGCCAACGAAGTGTCGTTCTTAGGGCACCGTATCACTCCTGGAGGAGTCCATCCCCTCCCTGAGAAGGTAGCAGCCGTTCAGAATTTCCCCACGCCCTCGACCGTCAAAGCTCTGCAGGAATTCTTGGGCATGATCAACTATTATCACCCGCTTTCAGCCAGCCATTGCCGCCACTCTTGCTCCCCTCTACACCTCCCTCAAGGGCAAGCCAAAGGACTTGAAGTGGGGTCCCCATTCAAGAAGCAGCCTTCTGCAATGCAAAGAAGGCCCTATCAACTGCTGCTGCTCTCACTTTTCCTATCCCAACATGCCCCTCTCCTTCTCTCCACCGATGCCAGCCACGTCGCTATTGGTGCAGTACTCGAGCAGGTGGTCAAAGGCTCGCCCCGCCCATTGGCCTTCTTCAGCAGAAAACTGTCCAAGGCAGAATCGGGTTATTCTACCTTCGATCGAGAATTGCTGGCGGTGCACCTGGCTGTCCGTCACTTTCGCCATTTCTTAGAAGGTACGCCCTTCGTCATTCGCACAGACCACATGCCTCTGGTACACGCCTTCACTCGACAGTATGACGCCTGGTCCGCCCGTCAACGCCGACATCTCTCCGCCGTGGCTGAATACAATTGCACCCTCCAATACGTCCCTGGGAAAATGAATCCCGTTGCCGATGCTCTGTCAAGAAACACGTTGGCTGCCATTCAACTGGGATTGGATTATAACGCCCTGGCTGAAGCCTAACGACAGGATCCAGAGTATCAACCTTGTAGGACATCCTGCATGTCCCTCCGTTGGGAGGATTTTCCCCTCGAAAACTCCAACACCACCCTCCTCGGTGACATCAGTACTGGTAGACCGCGACCTTGGATTCCTGCTCCCATGCGCCGACAGGTGTTTGATTTCATCCACGGCCTTTCACATCCCTCGTGCCGTTCTACTGCACAGCTGCTGAAGACAAAGTTCATTTGGCACGGCATTTCTAAGGATGCTAAGGATTGGATCCGTGCCTGTACTTTTTTCCAAACTTCCAAAGTACATCGACACACGGATTCAGGAGTGGGCACCTTTCCTCAACCTCAGCGTCGTTTCGCACACATTTACGTCCACGTTGTAGGCCCCCTACCCACATCACAAGGACATCGTTACCTTTTTACCGTGATCGACCGCTCCACTCGTTGGCCTGAAGCCATTCCCATGGAAACTACAACGTCCTCCTCATGTACATCTGCCTTACTCTCTGGATGGACTTCAAGATTCGGTATCCCTGAGCATATTACTTCTGACAGGGGAACCACTTTCACCTCTCAATTATGGACGTCATTAGCGAATCTCCTGGGCATCACCCTACATCACACAACGGCCTACAACCCCGCTGCCAATGGAATGGTTGAACGTTTTCATCGCACCCTCAAAGCAGCTTTGATATCCCGCTGCAAGGATTGCAACTGGTTTACTCAGCTTCCCTGGGTCCTCCTTGGACTAAGGACCACTCCTAAAGACACCCTCGACGTCTCGGCAGCCGAAATGGTGTATGGCGACCCATTGGTCGTCCCTGCCGATTTTTTTTCTTCTACAACCTCCTCCGACGATCTCCAGCGCATAAGTCACGTCGTGGGAAAATTTACTCCAGACTTACAAGCCCCCAGCGAAACATTACACACCAACGGACTTGCACTCTGCAACGCACGTCTTCCTGCGCAACGACACCAGCAAACCACCGTTAACGCCCCCTTACACGGGACCTTACCTTGTGATCCGACTCAGTCCGAAAGCATTCCTCCTAAACATTCGGGGCAAAGAAGACTGGGTCTCCATTGATCGTCTAAAACCTGCTTATCTTCTGCCAGATGACCCGCCTACAGTTCGCCTCTCTAGATCAGGGCGCCCTATTTAACATGTACAGTATGTCATTTTTAGGGGGGGAGCCATGTACCAACCGTGTTTCACACAATTGTACATAATTCCTTTTGTATATATTATGGTTGTATCTTCGCTCTTCCCTCGCACTAAAACGAACATGAAAATT
>NC_090732.1:31526269-31541269 GCF_036898095.1 Palaemon carinicauda | reverse complement strand
ACCTTAAAATCAGTTTGTATAAAAAAGGACACAACAAATAAAACAGTATTATACGTTGAAGAATCAATCACTTGTCTCATGAATCAAGAAATATTATACGCGACCCAACACAATTCTCGTTCACCCGTAATATCATCTTGCACGCAATCTATCGAGCCGAACGTAACTTTGAAAATATTAGTGGGAGTAAAGAAAACTTTGCTGGGATCTGAAATATTAATCCTTTCCGACACTTTGAAAACTAACGGATTGTCGGTCACACAAGCTATTTATACAGTCGGCTCACAACAGCAATGTAATATTGAAGTCTGTAATCATTTGAATATTACTTTAGTAATTCATAAAAAACAACATATCTTGGATGTGGAAATTTTTAAACATCGCATTCTTACCGTCGCTGAAATCAATCACGCTCAATCAGATGCGTATGAATCCCTTTTGCAATCTATAAAAAATTAAATCAATAGAGACATTCAAGAAAAATTTTTTGGTGTTTTAAATAGATATCATGAGGTTTTCTCCACTAGTGAGGGATCCTTAGGTAAAACGGATGTCATATAACGGCAAATAAGGTTAAAAGACAAGCAGAATATTATCTATGTACCCTTGTGCAGACTCCGTATGAAATTTCAGAAGGAGATAAATGATGAAGTAGGTAAAATGCTAGAAGAAAGAGTTATTAGGAAATCGAAGAGCCCTTATAATTTTCCATTGATAGTTGTAAAGAAAAAAGATTGAACATGGCGTATCTGCGTAGACTTCCGTCGCTTAAATGAGGAAACGATCCCTGATCGATTCCCAGTACTATATACTGACGATATTTTATCTTTGCTAGGTCAGAACAAAAATTTTACCACTTTGGACTTACTTATAGGCATTCACCAGATACTATTGGAAGAAGATAGTATCCCATACACTGCCTTCAGCACAGCCAGGGGACATTATGATTTTTTCTGTATGCCTTTTGGTTTACGTTGTGCTCCCATAACATTTACTAGAATGATTAACATAGTGTTTTGAGACTTGTTAGGGGACATATTGCATACCTATATGGATGACCTTGTAATCTGTTCTAATACCTTAAAAGAACATTTATGTAAACTCGAACTAGTGCTACAGAGACTAAAACAGCATAATTTAAGGGTTAAGATTAATAAGTGGGAATTCTTTAAAACAAAATTAGTCTATTTAGGTTTTACGGTGTCTAGTCAAGTTCTTAAAGTAGTCCACGATAAGGTGTCGGCTATCCGTAACTTTCCGATATCTACTAATGTCAAGGGAATAGACCAGTTTCTGGGGTGTAGTGGGTATTACAGGTGTTTTATACGCAATTATTCAATAATAGCTGCTCCTCTAACCGATCTTACGAAGAAGGGCGTAGATTTCATATGGTCTGAGCAGCATCAACAGGCGTTTGATACCTGGAAAGATGAACTTCGGTAAGGAATTCTTCATTGCAACAGACGCCTTAGACCTAGGAGTAGGTGGGGGTATTGCTTCAGCAATATGACAAACAGTTTTTCCCGATAGCTTTTTATTCACGTAAACTGAGACCTCCCAAAAGTAAATGTGCAATAAAAGACAAGGAAGGGGTAGCTATTGTTGATTCACTAGTGCATTTTAAGTTCATAATATACAGTTATCCCATCAAGGTTCTTACTGATTATAAGCCCTTAACCGACTTCTTTAAAGGCTTTAGTCACAGCCCCAAACGAACTCGGTGGCATTTGATCATACAAGACTTTGGCGCGAGGATCGGGTATTTACCTAAGAAAGCAAATATCATTGCTGACACATCATCACGCAACCCCGTGTCATCTTGTATGGAGCCATTAGCGGAATTAATAGATATATCAACATCCATACCTATTGTTAAAACTGTATCTGAACAGGAAGATCTGGGCTGGAGTGCTGAACTAATACACACAGAGCAAAGAAAAGATAAGCAATTACGAAAAATCATAAATGCTTTGAACGGAAACCCTAAGGAAAAGGAATATATAAAGTATACGCAGCAGAATTATATAATCAAAGATAATATTCTGTGTAGGACTGTGACAAGGAAATCCAGCAATACACCACAGGTAACTAACGACCAGGTATTGGTACCAATCTCACTTAAACCCACTGTCCTATATTGGTTGCATGCAACACTCCCATAATGTCACAGAAAGCCAAATCATTGTTGTATTGGCATAGCATGCTTACAGATATAAAAAAATCACATAGCTAATTGTCGCACTTGACAAGAAAACAAAGGGCACATAAAGACACCTGTCAGCCTAGGGGTTTATCCCGTGCCCAATCAACCCTTTGAAAAAGAACATCTAGATTTATTAACAGAATTTTACGAGTCAGACAGAGGAAATAAGCACCTCTTAGTAATTATAGATGCTTTGACTCGATATACAGAACTGATAGCGCTTGTAACTAAAACTGCGATCGAATGCGCTAGGAAGTTTTACGAGTAATACATTTGTAAACATGGAATTCCACACATGATTATCTTTGACTCGGGTTGAGAATTCAATAATCAACTCCTTAACTCATTGTGTGAATTCCTTGGCATAAAGAAAATCTATACCATAATCTATCACCCATAGTCGAATGGGCTAGTGGAAATGGCAAATAGGAAGGATTTAAACATATTAAGAGTTACACTAGGGGGATCAGACCCCAACTGGGATATTGCCATACCTATGGTACTAAGTATTCTGAGTCACTCATATCATGTATCTACTAAAATGTCCCCGCACGAAGCAATGTACGGTACCCCAGCTAGAACGCCTTCCCATTTATTAACGCCTACAACTAATTTATCAAATCCTCTAAAGAATGTTATGAATGCAAGCATTAGTCGGTATAAAATCCTTCGAAAGAATCTAGAAAAATCACAAATTATAATGAAAAGGAATCATGATAAAATAGCGAAGCCAACTAAAACATATACCGTAGGTGATAAGGTATACATACAAGTATATGTACCCAAAGGACTCAATTACAAAGTGACACCTAAATTTGAAGGCCCGTTTAACATTTTAGATATATTAACGGCCAATAGATTTAGAGTTCAAAACGTATCCCAACCCACTGATGAGAGAATTGTACCATTGGCTTACAAAAGAAATTAAAATAAGGGAGAAGAAAGTGAGGGAAATTTCTGTATCTATGAAACTTGTATAATATTTGTATGTAAAAATTTTTTTTTTTCTTCTTAAATCAGGAGTGATTACATATATCTTTTCTCATTGCAGGTTTCCCAAATAAAGTCTTTATTGTTAGGAGTGATATTGCACGTTCAGACTTTTTTTTCGTATGGGAAGAGCCCTAAAACTAAAATTATAGATTTTAAATATGGCACTATTGTAGAGAGAACAGAAGACGTTTTCATTACAGCAAGCAATATAGTTATAGAAGTAAATATGCAAGTGATTTTCCTCCCAGAGGATGACGTCCCTAGCTCAAAGAGCGACCTGTCAAGGTTTGCTGCTTCATTGAATGAAATGCATCAACGTCATTTTCCTTTTAATACAGAGAGTCCAATTGCAACAACATTAAGCGTTGCAAAATGTTATCATACGACTTGCAAAATAAGACTGACGACGCAAAAGCTCTAGCTCGCGACCTACTGATGTGGACTGTGCGACACAATAACCTTGAAGGACGTAACCCGTTTATTTTTGCTGCACTAAACATATTTGGATCTATTGCAAGTTTAGGCTTAGGAATATCAAATTGTCTTAAAATCAGTAATCAAAATAAGAAAATTGAGTTTTTACAACATGAAAACGAACCAGTTTTATCAGACTTGAGGAATCAATTAACATCAATTAATCAAATAGTGAGTTTGGTGAACGAATATTCTATTAATATCAGTCAGATTATGAATGTACAAAACTTGCTGGCAACGTTAACGTATTATAATTAAAAAATAGATCATATCCATACTAAAATTTCACATTTTATTGAGAAATTAAAAGACTATGTGGAAGCTATTATGTTACCAACTAAGGGCGCTTTATCAACACATATTTTGCCAATTAAAGACCTAACGTTATTATTGGAGAACAGACGGAAGAAAATGGGTTATGTTCCTATGTTAAACGCCCATAAGTTAGAAAATTTTATTATAGCTTAATATCAGTAAGCGTTGAAAATTACAGGATCATGATTACAATTCCCTTTGACTCTTTTGATGACTGGCTAGCATACAAAATATCACCATTCCCAACTTTCATGACGAATAACTCAAGTCCAGTAATATCCAGTTTGACAGGACACGTATTGATTTCCCCTGATAAGGAAACATATACTGTCATTAGAGACTTAGATAGATTAACTCACTGTTCAGAAGCCTTGAATAATAAAGTATGTACAGCTGGTTCCTGTGAATTCCATCATATATCAATGGATTTATGCGAGTTAGGTATAGTGCTAAACGGTTCTCTCTAACATACGCATGAAGATTGTCTGAAAAAACTTTATCCTTCTGACGATAATAAGTTCAATTACAGATTGAACAACGGCTCGTGGATACGATACAACAAGGCCAGCTTCTATGTATCATGCCCAGACGGATCCACGACCCACTCCCAGGTCTTTGATGCAGCTGACGGTTGCATCGGGACGTCCACGAATTACATGGTCCAAGGAATTAACACTATCATCAGGGAACGGGCCTACTTCGCGAATTTCCCGTGGACCACTACAATTCCTTCCTTACCTCTCCCGTACAACGCATGGATGGCTAATCGGTTGATGAAACTAGCCGAGATGGACCACCCGTCACCGACTTATGAGGGGGGGATTTTCGTTTCTACGTGTCGCTGGCATCAATCAGCGTTACGGTGGTGATTCTTATCGCCGTTAACAACTTTGCTTGGCGTAGGTTGAGGCAAGAAAAAGTTGGAGCGCCAGAGGAACGTTTAGCCACGTCCAGACAACACTCCTATTGCATTGAAAGCATTTACATTTAAAGCTGTTTGAAATTGGCCATTTCACTTGACTCGGGGGGTAAAATTGTCTGGAAATGAGAATTGTGTGAAAAGCGGTTAATACGCTAGTAATATGTAGTTGAAGAGACTCGAGGAAAATGCATTTGTATTTTATATATATAAACAGTTAAGGTGTCTTTTGGGTACCTAATAAAATATTGTAGCCCTATATGTTAAAAAAAAGGTAACGTTTTGGCACCTAATATAATATGTAAGCCCTCTGTATATATACATATATATATATATATATATATATATATATATATATATATATATATATATATATATATATATATATATATATATATATATATATATATATATATATATATATATATATATATATATATATATATATATATATATATATATATATATATATATATATATATATATGAAGCCGTGGTGCGTGTACTTACCAGGTATTTTTATCTTGTGCACATCAATATCTACTTTGATGTAATTATATCTTTACCAAGGTAACAAATAATCTTAATCAGTTACTGATGAACAATCATATCAATTTGATGTAATTATATCTTTACCAAGGTAACAAGTATTCTTAATCAGTTACTAATGAACAGTAATATCTGTTATAATATATCCGTATCTTCAACAAAAGTAACAACTATTCTTTAACAAGTTACCAATTCGTATGTACATGTTGAATTTTCTTGGTACCTCATAATCATTTGCTACCAATATGCCATAGGAAACATAGATGGACCTGTATTTTCCATGCATTTTTCTTTATTTTTGACTATGTCCGTTAGGTATATATATATATATATATATATATATATATATATATATATATATATATATATATATATATATATATATATATATATATATATATATATATATATATATATATATATATATATATATATATATATATATATATTTTACATATACCTTTTTTTTTGTATATTCATCCTTAATCACTTGTTTATGGCTATGACTAAAATATATATCCAGTCACACTCCTATTAAACATATTTTTAACGTAAATTTAATGTTCAATGCTTGAAGGTAGCTGTCCGACCTAATGTAATATATATATATATTTTTGTAAACCCATGACCCAAGAGATCATTGGAGAGTTGGAGTGTTACAGCAGCCATTACAGGATGTAAAAATACACTAAGCTAAAGCATTGCATAAGAAAACATTTATTTATGTCTTTTAAACATGTCAAAAGCCTCCCGTGAGAAACAGTTGACCTATTGATCTCTACAAGAATCACCTGACTCCCGGCGATGAGGCTACGTGATCATATCTCTTTGTATTTTTAATAAACGCTGAGATAACTAATACTACGTTATCGACGCGAGCTTATTGTAAAATATATCTATTCATCATTTCATATGGAATGGTCATCCAAACAAACCATCCATACTCCAGTTATGGAGCTAACAATAAATTGTTCAAAGTTAAGTTAAACTTTGACTTATTCTAAGAGGTAACCTACAAATCTAATAATTCTATATCACATTGAAGAGACATGAGATGGAACCACGATGTGTGCGTATAACATTCTCACAATAACACACACACACACACACACACACACACACACATATATATATATATATATATATATATATATATATATATATATATATATATATATATATATATATATATATATATATATATATATATATATATATATATATATACATATATATTACAGTTGTATCGCTTGGTTTTTGGTATGTAAGTGATTTAGGTTGTGTGATGATCTAGATATTTTATTTGAAGGGTTTTGGGGGGGATATTATTTGGGTTAAGGATAAGAATCTGTTTTACTTTGGTTATTTTAGAGGGCCCCCTGCCTCTTTTGGTCGATGGTTAATAAAGTAGGTGACGGAGTGGAGGAAGTGTCCTCCTCAAAAGAGCCCACTGGCTCCCGTTGTTTAGTTGGAGAAAAAGAGGTACAACCAGTAAGTGTCCCTGAGTAGAAGAGCTCATGATGAGTTGGGAAAGACTTCGTTAGAGATATTGGTAAAGAAGAAGTAAGAAACATCCTTAGTAGCGTCAGCTTAAGTTTTTAGAATGAGCAATAGTATAATGTTTCAGCTGAGTAGGATAGAACTGAAAATATAAATTGGTTATCCTATATGAGTGGAAGTGAAAGGGTGGAATACATATTCTTGTACCTGAAAATACTAGAAAAAAAAATAATAAATAAAGTTTTAGTTATTTACTGTAGTTATTGAGACGTTTATGAGCTTTCTGATTTGATGTTTAGTTGGGAGGAATTCCTGAACTTCAAATAAAGAGAGAAGAGAAATTGCAAGTGGGAGGAGAACTACAAATAGGTTAAGAAGGCTTAGTTAGGCTTCAAACTAATGCTGGTACTATGTTGTCTGAGAGGAGGGTAGCTGCTGAGAAAAGCTAATAAAGTATCAATACTATCAATAATGTCTCAAAATTGCTCTAGCGGTTACAGGAATGTTAGAGCTGAAATCCTTTCTAAGCAAACATTTTTGGTTGTTGCTGTGAGTTGCTGTGGCTTGCAAAAAGCTTTGCTTACTGCTGGAAGGATGGTGAAGTTGTACTGGATGTGGTCCGGAGACCACGGGGAAGTACTGATGTAGACATCATGCTTTAGTTTCCCCTTTGTGTTGTAGGCTTCATATTACGTTTGCATTCTTTTAAGTCTCTGCAAGAATATTTGGCGGATCAACCTCTTCCATAAGAGGAAGAAGTCTTTTAAGTCTGTTATTCATATGTAGTGTCTGTATCCTTTGATTGACTTGATTTTGATACATCTGTTTCCGATGTCAATTCTGGCTGAAAAAGATATTAGGTTAGTTACGGTTCTTAACAACCAGATTCTGGTCCACATTTAAGAAGCGCTGAGTAGACTCATTGGATTGTACTGTACCACTTTTAGAGACGGTTTTCAAGTTTGGCTTAGTAAGATAAGCGTAAGTGCTGCATAGTCGACGTGAGATCAAATTTTTTAAATGTAAAACAGTCTTAGGCAGGTGTTTGATGCTCCTTGTTTGAGGGAAGTCATTCGTTTCATGGCTGAAAGATGAATATTTGTTTTTTCTCTGAGGTGGGTTACTTCGTTGGCAGGTGATAGTTTTGCTAATGATTACCCATAGATTCATGAATTGATTCATCCATTCTATGGGTTTGCCCAGGGGAATGAAATTTTGTAGGTGTTGTGGTTATTTCATGGCCATAGGTTTGGTGTTGTTAGTGTTGATTTTTAGGCCAATATCTTTGCATTTGGCCTGGATCATACCCATTGCCTTTTAGTGGTTTTTCATGATTCTACTTTATGGGAGCAGATGATACATATATCATCAGCGTATATGAATATTGCCACTACATTTGGCAGGTTTAGAGTGGCTAGATTCTTCATGAGTAAGTTGAGAAGGTAAGGGCTTAGTATGCTCACCTGAAGCGTTTTGTTTCCTAGGTTGATGATTTCAGAGGTTTTTCCCTGAAAGGGTGACTCTGGCTTCTAAGTTTTATGTGTTGTGCCGAGTCTAGGCTAGCATATGTCCTTAAGCCTTTTTTTCCACAAGTGTGAAGAGGATAGCTGGGGAACTGGCTTTCTCAAAGGCTTTCACGGGGTCGGGAAAGCTGACAAAGGCTTGATTGTCATTCAATGTTGTGATAACATCAGTTATACATTCTTGAGTGCCTATGCATTTTCAGTGGGCCTATTTTACATCAGAGGCTGTTGACTGCCATTCGTTCAGCTATTTTCCCGGTGCAGCTAATTAAATCTATGGGCAGTAGGTATTTGGTTCTTTGTGTTTCCAAATGGGTTTCGTGTCTTACTGATTCCATGTTATTGGCCGGAGTATGTGATTAGGTGAGCTGCAGGGGCCATATCTGTTTTGCCTTTTGCTAGAGCTATGTTTAGTTCTTCCGTGTTGTAGGGGTTGTCAGTCTCATCTCTCATATTGCAATAATGCTGTTCCTGACTGAGAACAGTGTTCTCGGCCTATCTATGACTTGCATAGGAAGATTTTCGGTTCTGGCTCGTCAAGCAAAGTTATTTGTAATTTTACAGTATTTTCTTCTGTTAATAGGTTTGAGTGAGTGACTCTGGGTGTGCTGTATTCCCCAGAGATCTTGTTGAACCAGCCCCATATTTTTGCGAGGGATGTGTTATTGTTGACTTCGTGGTACCATGACTACCATTTGTCTATTTTTATTTCCAGTGTTAACTATAAAGAATGTTTGTTAATTTCATAAGTAGGTTATGAACTTCATCGGTCCTGTGTCTTCTGAAGAGCTTTCTAGCTCGATTGATTCTTGCATTCCTTTCCTTGATGTGATTGTAGTACCAGGCATCTGCATGCCTTCTTCCAGAATACTTCATGCTGACTCATGGATATACTGATAGCGATTGGATAGAGATGTCCCTGTGAGGGTTCTTGATGTATTCACGAGCCTATTATGTCATAGATTGCTCGAATCTTGCCCAGTTTGCAAGGTCTTTGTTCTAGCTTTTGGGGGTTGGAGGAGGAGAAGGGAATTTCTTAAATTCGAGGTCCATTCCTATGGTAAAGTGATCACTTGTTAACACAAAAGGAAGTCGCCAATTAGCACCCCTTTAGATGGTGCTTGACAGGAAGGTGGGGTCTAAACGACCGCCCTTAGATGGGTTGTTTCTGACATTGTTACGCAGTGTTAGGCCAAATATTCTTGATGTAGGGTGTGCAATGGTCTGACTGTCTGGTATGTTGCTGATGTTGAGTTCAAACATGGGTGGTTGGCATTGAAATCGAGTGCAATGACTCTGTAATCCTCAGAGGCGTAGGCAAAGAGCCCATATGCGTTGATGCTTTTGGTTGTAGATTTGTAGACATTGTGGACTGTGGTGGTTGTGGCTTGCAGAGATATCTGGACGCTGAGTATCTGTCCTTCAGTCAATGCTTTATACCCATTTAGAGGGGATGCTATTCTTGATGAGAGTAGTTAATCCTCTCGTTGTTGATGATAGATATGTGGTATACTGTATACCACATATCTACCGTATACACTTTGTAAGCTGAAAATGGGAATAGTGTATTCTCATTTAACATGGTTTCCTGCAGTACAATGATATCTAATTCTTGCACTGAGGTTTGGGATTGTAGGAAGGCGAACTAGTTTTATAGTTTATAGGCAATCGATTGAATCACTTTAGCTTGGATGTTGTTGAGCGTTTCTTCATTATTGAGTGTGTTTGTTTTTACAATTTTTCACTGGATGGACCAAGAAGGGACTAGAGTTTGCAGTTCTGGGGTGGCACTGTTAAAAATAAAATCTTCAAAGGATTGCTGTGAATACTGAATTTTGTGTGGCTTCGAAAAGCTACAAAAGATGTTTGAAATAACAGCTATGAAGGTCCCCATGGTACAAGTAATTGGATCAAAATCGTTCTAATCAGTGAAGGATGGTTTGAGGGGAATAGAGGGAATTCAGGTACTTAGGCGGCTTCTGACAGTGGGAGTAAGGAGGTTGGGAAAGTCACTTTAGAAATTGATTGTGATGGGTGTGTTGGTTGCTGGATATTGAGTAGGATTTTAGTGGGATTTGCTAAGAGGTAGTTGAAGGAATAGAAGAAGAGGTGAATCTTAGTGGTAAGGGTGTGGAAGGAGTGTGGGAGGTGGATCGTGCGACATTGGAGGATGTCTTGGAGGATGTTGAGTTTTGGGTTCTGGGAAAGGACGTGAAGGCGAGGAAAATTGAGGAATGATATGTCTGGAAGGGTTACAATTAGGTTGGGGGGTGCATTTGGTTTGAGGAATGAGGTGGTTTGTAGGATATTGGTTTGTTCAACGTGGCTCCAGGTTCTAGTGGCAATCTGATCCTTGGAGGTTAGTGATACGCTGAAGTCTTGCTGGGCATCTCTTCTGCTAATAATTGCGATTTCCTCGGCAGTTTGGGTACTTAACAATGCTGTGTTGTCCGCCCTTAATCTTGGTGATGCAGTGGGCTGTAGAGTGCTGTCTGCTTCTGCAAACTACATATACATCCAAGCCTGTGCAGTGGCTCCTCTGGTGTCCAAACATGAGACACTTGAAGCCTCTAAGTAGCTGTGGGAAGTACTCCTCCCTGTAGGAGGTTTTCAAGCTGCCAAAGGAGAACTTTGGAGGTCGTTGTCCCTTAATCACTCCCTCCAACTTGTAGGATCTCCTTCCAGATTTCCCCTTGTATCACATGGCTTAGAGAATGGGAGAGCTGTTGAGCACTTGTTCGAGTGTTTTGTCGAGGTCATAGACAATGATGATTGTCGTCAGCTTATCTGCAGAGTTGAGGTGTGGGACGGCATCCTGCTGCTCCAGGAAGTCCTTGGTATCCTTGTTCTTGGCGAATATGATGAGTGTTCCTCGGTGATTTGGTCTAATAGTAATGTTCATGTATGGATTCATTGTCTTCATGGCAGCTATAGTAGCATAGGAGATCGTGTTAAGGCCAGGAGTAAGCCTTAATCTGGTTGCATGGGTTGACCTGCTGTTTGTGGTCTGCTGTGGAGGTGGCTACTAGGCAGGATGAGCTTTGGTATCCTGGTTGTCTTCTGCTACTGTTGCTTCTTCCTTATTCTGGTGTAAGTCCTGTTCCGTCACTTCTTGCCTGTACTTGGGAATCTTCTGCATTCGTTCCTTTGCTAGTTCAGTGGATGAGGTTGGTCTCTTCTTATGACTCAGCAATGTGAGACATCTTGGCTTCATAATCCTTTCCTTTTCCACTCTGGCACAACGAGAGTCGGAAAAACTTGAGGGTGGTGAGCCCATTGCTGCCATCGTAAGCACACGTATACATATGTATACATATGTTTATATATACAGTATTTATACATATATATATATATATATATATATATATATATATATATATATATATATATATATATATATATATATATATATATATATATATATATATATACATATATATATATATATATATATATATATATATATATATATATATATATATATATATATATATATATATATATATATATATATATATATATATATATATATATATATATATATATGTATATATATATATATATATATATATATATATATATATATATATATATATATATATATATATATATGTATATATATATATATATATATATATATATATATATATATATATATATATATATATATATATATATATATATATATATATATATATATATATATATATATATATATATATATATATATACATTTTGACGGGCCGAGAGAGGGTTTTGAACTCAAAGGCAGGATGCAATCAACTGAGTTGTTTATTAAGGAACACTCTCCTTTATATACAAAACCTCAAGGCAACAGGACATAACACGTTTGAGAGACAGACAATGTTACAGAGCAAAACCGGAGACATGATCATTCAGGTTCTTTTTAGTGTGAGGGAAGAGCGCAGATACAAGCATAATACATACAAAATGATTATGTACAATTGTGTGACACACGGTTGGTACATGGCTCCACCCCTAAAAATGACATACTGTACATGTTAAATAGGGCGCCCTGATCTAGAGAGGCGAATTGTAGGCGGGTCATCTGGCAGAAGATAAGCAGGTTTTAGACGATCAATGGAGACCCAGTCTTCTGGGTTCATAGGCACCTGATAATACCCCTTCAGGAGGTCGAGCGTAGAGAAAACATTTGCTTTGTGCAGGTAGGAGGTCACGTCGGCAATGTTTGGGAGGGGGTAGTGATCCAGTTCTGTTTGCATGTTCAGGAGCCTGTAATCCCCGCACGGACAGAGGGAGCTGTCTTTCTTAAGAACGATGTGTAAGGGTGACGACCATGGGCTGGAGGCCTTTTGGCAAAGGCCCATTTCCTCCATTTCAGCGAAGGTCTGTTTGGCGGCTGCCAATCGTTCCGGTGCCAGACGTCTTAATTTTGCGAAGACTAGGGTCCCGTCGTCTTGATATGGTGATAAATACCGTGCTTAGCAGGAACCGTGGGGGTTTGGCGAAGTTCTGGACGGAAAACTTCTGGGTACAACGTGAGGAGGTGGGCATAGGCATCTGTGGGTGCGCTGATGTGGAGAGCGAGGTTAGAGGGGGTGGGTTGAAGAGGTGTCGACAAGTACGAGTCTGCGTTGACCAATCGTCGGTGGGCTACATCGACCAGAAGGTGGAAATAAGAGAGGAAATCCGCGCTGAGGATTGCCATTGTGACGTCAGCAACGAGAAACTTCCAATTGAATTTACCGTTTCCGAACGATAATGTGAGGTTCTCGTAACCGTAGGTGGGTATCGCAGATCCATTGGCAGCTTCCAAGCGGACGTCGGCAGATGTAGACAGACTACGTCGTGCCTTGAAGAGTTTCCTTGGCAAAAGAGAACGACAAGCACCCGTGTCTACCAAAAATCACACGCCCGTTCCTGCATCCTGTAAAAAGAAAAGATTAGAAACACGGGAGGCCACCGCCACAAGCGATGGCCTACTTACACGTTTTTTTGGCCACTGACGATCCTTGGTACATTTCTTCGCGATTGCCCCGAATCTGGAGTGGTAGTAGCAAAACTGCGGTGGATGGGAGGTTGTAAGTGGCTGTTAAGTCGTTCGTTGGGGCGTGAGCGATTGGTGGATGGTGGGCGTCTTTGTTGCCGCCTCGGCACGTCACGGGGTAGGCGTGTATGTCCTACGGCATTCATGTCAGCTTCAGTTGAGGTTGAATAGGCATCCTCGTCGTCAGTGGTGGAGGCGTTGATGGAGGTCTTGAAGTGGCTGTCCATAAGGGCGTCGGCTTTGGTCATCACGTCCTTTATGGGTAAACTATTGACATCGGGTATGGCAGCGCGTACAGGGTCGGGTAAACGGCGTATCCAAAGGGCGCGAAGTAGTTTCACATCACGAGGAGAGCCGTCTGCGGCAGGTTGAAGGCGAGCGATACTGGTCATTTCCCTGAGGGCAAGCGAAGCCCTTTGGTCCCCCAACGGTTGTTGCGAGAGCTGAAAAAGCTTTGCTATACGGGCGGCTGGCAATGGCGAGTACTGCTGCAGAAGGTATGTTTTGAGGGCGTCTTATGCTATTGGGGTGTCTCCTTGTTCACAAAGCCAGTCGGATATTTCTGAGAAGTTGTCCTCGGGTATCGCCGCGAGAACATAATCCGCTTTGGTGGTTGAACGAGTCACTCCCCTGATACGAAACTGGACTTCTGCGCGCTGAAACCAAGCAAACGCCTCTCCGCTGACAAACGATGAAAGTTTGAATTAAGCGGTCGCAGCACCAACTGCCGTAGAGTCTGCCATAGTACCAACAATGAAGGGGCGAGGGGGTGGGGGTGGAAGGCGGTGGGAGCGAGTCGAATTCTGGAGTCACCAATGTGACGGGTCGAAAGAGGGTTGTGAACTCAAAGGCAGGATGCAATCAACTGAGTTGTTTATTAAGGAACACTCTCCTTTATATACAAATCATCAAGGCAACAGGACATAACACGTTTGAGAGACAGACAATGTTACAGAGCAAAACTGGAGACATGATCATTCAGGTTCTTTTTAGTTTGAGGGAAGAGCGCAGATACAAGCATAATATATACAAAATAATTATGTACAATTGTGTGACACATGGTTGGTACAATAAGTATATATATATATATATATATATATATATATATATATATATATATATATATATATATATATATATATATATATATATATATATATATATATATATATATATATATATATATATATATATATACATATATATATATATATATATATATATATATATATATATATATATATATATATATATATATATATATATATATATATGCGTTTGTGTTCTTGCTATCATTTAATTCAATAAAAATTCAATAATTTTTTTTTGTGAATATTCAACAATATACAAGATTTTCAGTCGGAATAGAATAGGTTTGTGATAAATAGATTTGAAATATTCAAACTAGTTTCTATAATCACTTTCAAATATGATTGTAGTATACTTTATACAGTTATGCCACAAGAATAAGCTAGACATATCTTCTAACCAGGAAC
>NC_090732.1:31507662-31510769 GCF_036898095.1 Palaemon carinicauda | reverse complement strand
GGAATCAAGGGATATAGCTAGGGAAAAGCTTCGTACTTGGGTAAGGGGCTTCAAGAAGAACACCTCTGGCCCTTATCTTCCAAGTGAGAAGATGAGGGGCGTATCTTTTTCCCCAGGCATCAGCTGAGGCAGTGATTCCCCAGCCTCAAGAGGAGATCCTTCAAGATCAAGTCCAGGTGGACGAGGAAGTCGCAGATGCGATGCAAGACATCCAGTTGTGTGACAGGATGTCTGACCTGGACGATCGTTTGGAAGAAGACCTCCTGGCAGAAGGTCAGGATCAAGTTCAAACCCCGGATGTCGTAGAGGATGAGGTCGACGAGGTGTCGGCTACTCCGGTTCAGATGCCGGAGGCTATCCCCTCAACATCGGCTGGCCTCCCAGTAGAACTGGGACAGGCCCTCTCTTCGATTGTTGGAATGATCCAACAAATGCAGAAGGAGAATCAGGAGAAGGCGGCTGCAATGGAACTGCGTATGCAGTCCCTGGCAGAATCACATGGGCCCCGGAAAAGGCTCAATGTGAAAGACCTTCCCATATGCTCAGATGCTAACCCATGGAGGTATGCTGAGCACATGCCGATGACGACTGGAAAGATCGTCATTTCGGATAAGCTGGGTTCAGTTCCCCTAGAGGAGGTAGAATTCTGGCCCAGCAAGGCATCATATCCGGACTGCTATGTCCGGCTGAGAAAAGAACCAGCTTCAAGGGAGGAGACAGAGCCGAAGGAGGTCATTGTTATGGACCACGCTAAGGCTCAAGCCCTACTTTCATCCTCGATGAAAGAGAGGGGCTTCTCGAATTCGAAGGTAGCTGCATTGAGCAAGAAGCTCCCTTCGTTTGTGTCCTCTCCTGATAGAGCCTTCCCCTTTTTACAGAAAGGGTTTGCGGCTGTCCTAAAGGCAGTCGAGGCCGGCAAGCCTTGCCCCTCCCTGGAGGAGTGTAAACCCTTGTCGCTGGCTCTACCTATGGACCACAAAGACTGGAAGGATGTCCATCTAACATTCTCAGTGGGAAAGTTGGAGGCTGATATTGCCGGACGGCAATTCGGCGAGGACCTCCCCAAGCTGTCCGAATCTCTTTTACGAAGAGAGTTCGAGACAAAAGAAAGACTGGCTGCCTCAATGTCTCATCAGACTACTCTCGAGACGATGGCAAGTGACCCCAAGGTCCATGAAATGTTCATGGTAGTGGCTAAGTCTCACTTAGCCACAGTGACGAAGGACCTTTATAACTTCGTCAAGGCAAGGAGAGCTTGCAGGGAGTTCGTGTTCACCGGGGCTTCGGTGAGACACGAGCCAAGGAAGTTAATCTCCTCCAACATTTGGGGAAAAGACCTTTTCCCTACCGATGTGGTCAAAGAGGTTGTTGATAAGGCCGCCGTGGAGAATAGAAATCTTCTCCAGAAGTGGGGCCTGGCTATCAAAAGAAAATCTTCCCCGGATGAGGGTCCTCAACCAAAGAGGAAGAATATGAAGACTAGGCTACCATCTCGGCCAGCCAAGCCTTATAGACAGCAACAGCAACTGCAATTGCCTTTGCCTCCAGTGCCCCAGATAGTGGCACAAACCCCGACTGCCTTTCAGTGGGTACCCCAGGCGGTGCCAGGTCAGTCAACCACATTCGCCCCAACGTTCGAAGGACAGTCTTCTTCCTTTCGTGCAAAACCTAGAGGAGCAGCCAGAGGCTCGTCTAGGCGCCCCTCAAGGGGAAGGGGATTCAGAGGTGGTCGTGGTCAGGGAGGCAAGACCTCAGGACGGCAGTCCAAGTGAAATGATACCGGTAGGAGGGAGACTGATGAAATTTTGGGATCGCTGGACCTTCGATCCCTGGGCCCAAAGCCTACTCAAGAATGGACTGGGTTGGAGCTGGTACAGCACTCCACCCCCATGCCTTCGGTTTTTCCAACACTCCACCCCCATTTTGGAGGAGTACGTTCAAGAACTGTTGGAGAAAAATGTGATCCGAAAGGTGAAGTCCATCAAATTCCAAGGGAGGCTGTTTTGTGTTCCCAAGAAAGACTCGGAAAAGCTCAGAGTCATTCTGGACTTGTCACCACTCAACAAGTTCATAGTGAATTGCAAATTCAAGATGCTAACACTGCAACACATAAGGACCTTACTGCCCAAGAGGGCATACTCAGTCTCTATAGACTTGTCAGACGCCTATTGGCACATTCCAATCAGCCGTCGACTCTCCCCCTACCTAGGATTCAGGCTACAACGAAAACTGTACGCCTTCAGAGCCATGCCATTCGGGCTAAACATAGCCCCAAGGATTTTCACGAAGCTTGCGAGCGCAGCTCTCAAACAATTACGCCTAAAGGGAATTCAGGTAGTAGCCTACCTGGACGACTGGCTGGTGTGGGCAGCATCCGAGACCGAATGCTTGCAAGCTTCCAGTCAGGTGATCCAGTTCCTAGAGTACCTAGGCTTCAAGATCAACAAGAAAAAGTCTCGACTTTCTCCATCCCAAAAGTTCCAGTGGCTGGGAATCCACTGGGACCTTTTGTCACACAGTTTCTCCATCCCAATGAAGAAAAGGAAGGAGATAGCGGGCTCTGTCAAGAGACTTCTAGATTCCGAAAGGATATCAAGACGCGAACAGGAGAGGGTACTAGGCTCTCTCCAGTTTGCTTCAGTGACAGACCCAGTGCTAAGAGCACAGCTAAAGGATGCAACCGGAGTTTGGAGAAGGTATGCATCAAACGCGCGAAGAGACCTGAGAAGACCAGTGCCGCCTCGGCTACGTACTCTTCTCAGACCTTGGTCCCAAGCCAGACATCTAAAGAAGTCTGTTCTTCTTCAGCCACCTCCCCCGTCGTTGACGATTCACTCAGACGCCTCAAAGGAGGGATGGGGAGGTCACTCTCATCGGAAAAAAGTCCAGGGGACTTGGTCCAAGCTATTCAGGACCTTTCATATAAACTTTCTAGAAGCTATGGCAGTGCTCCTTACCTTAAAGAAAGTCTCCCCGCGTCACTCGATCCACATAAGATTGGTGACAGACAGCGAGGTGGTTGTGAGATGCTTGAATCGACAAGGGTCGAGGTCACCACCTCTCAACCAAGTGATGTTAGCCATTTTCCGATTGGCGGAAAAGAAGAA
>NC_090732.1:31495162-31500162 GCF_036898095.1 Palaemon carinicauda | reverse complement strand
GAATCAAGAAATAATATATGCAACCCAACACAATTCTCGTTCACCCGTAATATCATCTTGCACGTAATCTATCGAGCCGAACATAACTTTGAAAATATTAGTGTGAGTAAAGAAAACTTTGCCGGGATCTGAAATATTAATCCTTTCCGACACTTTTAAAACTAACCGGTTGTCCGTCACACAAGCTATTTATACAGTCGGCTCACAACAACAATGTAATATTGAAGTCTGTAATCATTTGAATACCACTTTAGTAATTCATAAAAAACAACATATCTTGCATGTGGAAGTTTATAAAAATCGCATTCTTACCGTCGCTGAAATCAATCACGCTCAATCAGATGCGGATGAATCCCTTTTGAAATCTATAAAAAATAAAATCAAGAAAGACATTAAAGAAAAGGAAAAACAGCAAAAAATTTTTGGTCCTTTAAATAAATATCAGGAGGTTTTCTCCACTACGGAGGGATCCTTAGGTAAAACGGATGTCATAAAACGCCAAATAAGGTTAAAAGGCAAGCAGAAAATTATCTATGTACCCTCGTGATGACTCCCTATGAAATTCCAGAAGGAGATAAATGATGATGTAGGTAAAATGCTAGAAGAAAGAGTCATTGGGAAATTGAAGAGCCCTTATAATTTTCCATTAATAGTTGTACCGAAAAAAGATCGAACATGGCGTATTACCGAAAAAAGATCGAACACGGCGTATCTGCGTAGACTTTCATCGCTTAAATGAGGAAACGATCCCTGATCAATTCCCAGTGCTATGTACTGACGATATTTTATCTTTGCTAGGTCAGAACAAAAATTTTACCAGTTGGACTTACTTATAGGCTTTCACCAGATACCATTGGAAGAAGATAGTATCCCATACACTGCCTTCAGCACAGCCAGGGGACATTATGAATTTTTGCGTATGCCTTTTGGTTTACGTTGTGCTCCCATAACATTTACTAGAATGATTAACATAGTCGTTTGAGACTTGTTAGGGTACATATTGCATGCCTATATGGACGACCTTGTAATCTTTTCTAATAACTTAGAAGAACATTTATGTAAACTGGAGCTGGTGCTACAGACACTAAAACAGCATAATTTGAGGGTTAAGATTAGTAAGTGTGAATTCTTTAAAACAGAATTAGTCTATTTAGGTTTTACGGTGTCTAGTCTAGTTCTTAAAGTAGTCCACGATAAGGTGTCGGCTATCCGTAACTTTCCGATACCTACTAATGTCAAGGGAATAGAGCAATTTCTAGGGTGTAGTGGGTATTACAGGCGTTTTATACGCAATTATTCAATAATAGTTACTCCTCTAACCGATCTTACGAAGAAGGGCGTAGATTTCATATGGTCTTAGCAGCATCAACAGGCGTTTGATACCTTGAAAGATGAACTTTGGTAAGGAATTCTTCATTGCAACAGACGCCTCAGACCTAGGAGTATGTGGGGTATTGCTTCAGCAATATGACAAACAGATTTCCCCGATAGCTTTTTATTCACGTAAACTGAGACCTCCCGAAAGTAAATATGCAGTAAAAGACAAAAAAGGGGTAGCTATTGTTAATTCACTAGTGCATTTTAAGTTCATAATATACTGTTATCCCGTCAAGGTTCTTACTGATCATAAGCCCCTAACCGACTTCTATAAAGGCTTTAGTCACAGCCCCAAACGAACTCGGTGGCATTTGATCATACAAGACTTTGGCACGAGGATCGGGTATTTACCTGGGAAAGCAAATATCATTGCTGACACATTATCATGCAACCCCGTGACATCTTGTACGGAGCCATTAGCTGAATTAATAGATATATCAACATCCATGCCTATTGTTAAAACTGTATCTGAATAGGAAGATCTGGCCTGGAGTGCTGAACTGATACACACTGAGCAAAGAAAAGATCAGCAATTAGAAACAATTATAAATGCTTTGAACGGAAATCCTAAGGAAAAAGAATATATAAAGTATACACAGTAGAATTATATAATCAAATATAATATTCTGTGTAGATCCGTGACAAGGAAAACCCACAATACAGCACAGGTGACTAACAACCAGGTAGTGGTACCAATCTCACTTATACCCACTGTCCTAAATTGGTTGCATGCAAATCCATTGCATGAACACCCGGGGTTCTCCATAATGTCACAGAAAGCCAAATCATTGTTTTATTGGCATAGCATGCTTACAGATATAAAAAAGCACATAGCTAATTGTCGCACTTGTCAAGAAAACAAAGGGCACACGAAGACACCTGTCAGTCCAGGGGCTTATCCCGTGCCCAATCAACCCTTTGAAAGAGTACATTTAGATTTATTAACAGAATTTTACGAGTCAGACAGAGGAAATAAGCACCTCGTATTAATTTTAGATGCTTTGACTCGATATACAGAACTGATAACGGTTAAAACTAAAACTGCGATCGAATGCGCTAGGAAATTTTACGAGTGCTACATTTGTAAACATGGAATTCCACAGATGATTACCTCTGACTCGGGTGGAGAATTCAATAATCAACTCCTTAACTCATTGTGTGAATTCCTCGGCATAAAGAAAATCTATACCATGATCTATCACTCAGAGTCGAATGGGCTAGTGGAAATAGCAAATAGGAAGGTTTTAAACATATTGAGAGTTACACTAGGGGGATCAGACACCAACTGGGATATTGCCATACCTGTGGTACTAGGTGTTGCATAGTCGACGTGAGGTCAAATTGTTTAAATGTAAAATATTCTTAGGCGGGTGTTTGATGCTCCTTGTTTGAGGGAAGTCATTCATTTCATGGCTGAAAGATGAATATTTTTTTATCTCTCTGAGGTGGGTTACTTCGTTGGCAGGTGATAGTTTTGCTAATGATTACCCATAGATTCATGAATTGATTTATCCATTCTATGGGTTCGCCAAGGGGAATGAAATTGTGTAGGTGTTGTGGTTATTTCATGGCCATACGTTTGGTGTTGTTAGTGTTGATTTTTAGGCCAAGGTCTTTGAATTTGGCCTGGATCATACCCATTGCCTTTTAGTGGTTTTCCGTGATTCTACTTTATGTGAGCAGATGATACATATATCATCAGCGTATATGAATATTGCCACTCCATTTGGGAGGTTTAGAGTGGCTAGATTCTTCATGAGTAAGTTGAGAAGGTAAGGGCTTAGTATGCTCACCTGAAGCGTTTTGTTTTCTAGGTTGATGATTTCGGAGGTTTTTCCCTGAAAGGGTGACTCTGGCTTCTTAGTTTTATGTGTTGTGCCAAGTGTAGGCTAGCAGATGTCCTTATGCCTTTTTTTCCACAAGTGTGAAGAGGATAGCTGAGGAACTGGCTTGCTCAAAGGCTTTCACAAGGTCGAGAAAGATGACAAATGCTTAATTGTCATTCAATGTTGGGATAACATCAGTTATACATTCTTGAGTGCCTATGCCTTTTCAGTGGGCCTATTTTACATCAGAGGCTGTTGACTGCCATTAGTTCAGCTATTTTCCTGGAGCAGCTAATTAAAGCTATGGGCGGTAGGTGTTTGGTTCTTTGTGTTTCCAAATGGGTTTCGTGTCTTACTGATTCCATGTTATTGGCCGGAGTATGTGATTAGGTGAGCTGCAGGGGCCATATCTTTTCTGCCTTTTGCCAGAGCTATGTTGAGTTCTTCTGTGTTGTAGGGGTTGTCAGTCTCATCTCTCATATTGCAAGTGACTTCAATAATGCTGTTCCTGATTGGGAACAGTGTTTTTGGCCTATTCATGACTTACATAGGAAGATTTTCGGTTTTGGCTCGGTCAGCAAAGTTATTTGTAATTTTACAGTATTTTTTTCTGTTAATAGGTTTGAGTGAGTGACTCTGGGTGTGCTGTATTCCCCAGAGATCTTGTTGAAATAGCCCCATATCTTTGCGAGGGATGTGTTATTGTTGACTTCGTGGTACCATGAGTACCATTTGTCTATTTTTATTCCCAGTGTTAACTATAAAGAATGTTTGGTAATTTTATAAGTAGGTTATGAACTTCATCGGTCCTGTGTCTTCTGAAGATCTTTCTAGCTCGATTTATTCTTGCATTCCTTTCCTTGATGTGGTTGTAGTACCAGGCATCTGCATGCCTTCTTCCAGAATACTTCATGCTGACTCATGGATATACTGACAGCGATTGGATACTGATGTCCCTGTGAGGGTTCTTGATGTATTCACGAGCCTATTCTGTCATAGATTGCTCGAATCTTGCCCAGTTTGCAAGGTCTTTGTTCTAGCTTTTGCGGGTTGGAGGAGGAGAAGGGCAATTCTTAAATCCGAGGTCAATTTCTATGGTAAAGTGATCACTTGTTAACACAAAAGGCAGTCGCCAGTTAGCACCCCTTTATATGGTGCTTGACAGATAGGTGAGGTCTTAACGACCGCCCTTAGATGGGTTGTTTCTGACATTGTTACGCAGTGTTAGGCCAGATATTCTTGCTGTAGGGTGTGCAATGGTCTGACTGTCTGGTTTGTTGCCGATGTTGAGTTCAGACATGGGTGGTTGGCATTGAAATCGAGTGCAATGACTCTGTAATCCTCAGAGGCGTAGGCCAAGAGCCCATATGCGTTGATGCTTTTAGCTATAGATTTGTAGACATTGTGGACTGTGGTGGTTGTGACTTGCAGAGACATCTGAACGCTGAGTATCTGTCCTTCAGTCAATGCTTTATACTCATTTAGAGGGGATGCTATTCTTGATGAGAGTAGTTAATCCTCTCGTTGTTGATGATAGATATGTGGTATACACTCTGTAAGCTGAAAATGGGAATAGTGTATTCTCATTTAACATGGTTTCCTGCAGTACAATGATATCTAATTCTTGCACTGAGGTTTGGAATTGTAGGAAGGCGAACTAGTTTTATAGTTTATAGGCAATCCATTCAATCACTTTAGCTTGGGTGTTGTTGAGCGTTTCTTCGTTGTTGTGTGTGTTTGTTTTACAATTTTTCACTGGATGGACTAAGAAGGGACTAGGGTTTGGAGTTCTTGGGT
>NC_090732.1:31460162-31490162 GCF_036898095.1 Palaemon carinicauda | reverse complement strand
TTTTATGGAATTCAAATGAGTCAGCTGTACATATTTTCCTATCCATTGCATCTGAACAGTGAGTTAATTGATTTAAGTCTTTAATGACCGTATATGTTTCCTTGTCTGGGGAAATCAATACGTGTCCTGTCAAACTGGATATTACTGGATTTGAGTGATTCGTCATGAAAGTCGGAAATGGTGATATCCAGTAAAATTGCCAGGCATCAGAAGAATCAAAGGGAATTGTAATCATAATCCTGTTATTTTCAACGCTTACTGTAATTAGGCTGTAATAAAATTCTAACCTATGTGCGTCTAACAAAGGAATATAGCCTAGTTTCTCCCGTCGGTTCTCCACAACTAACTTTAAGTATTTTAATGGCAACAAATGGGGTGATAGTACACCTTTAGTCGCTAACGTGATAGCTTCCACATAATCTTTTGATTTCTCAATGAAATGTGCAATTCTGTTATGTATGTGATCTATTTTTGAAACATAATACGTTAACGTTGCCAACAAATCCTGTACTTCCATAATCTGATTGATACTACTTGAATGTTCATTTACTAAACTCATAATTTGATTGATTGGAGCTAACTGATTCCTTAGTTCTGACATAATCAATTCATCTTCATGAGTCAAGAACTCAATTTTCTCATTTTGATTACTAATCTTAAGACGATTGAAAATTCCTATACCTAAACTTGCAATAGACCAAAAGATGTTTATTACGTCTCTCTTTATTTTCGTTTTCTACAGTCCACATCAAAATGTCACGAGCCAAAGATTCTGTCTCGTAAGTCTTATTTTGCAAGTCATCAGATAGCATCTCTGCAACTTTTAGTGTCGATCTAAGCGAACTCTCTGTATTCAAAGGAAAATGTCTTCTATGCAATTCATCTATTGAGACAGCAAACCTTGAAATGGCGCTTTTTAAGCTAGTGACGTCATTCTCTGGGAAAAAAAAATTGCTTGCATTCGCACTTCTACAACTACGTTACTTGATGTAATAAAAACGTCTTCTTGTCTTTCAACTATAGTGCCATATTTAAAATCTATACTTTTAGTTTTAGAGCTCATCCCACACTAGAAAAATGTCTGAGCGAACAATATCACTCCCAACAACAAAAAATTCATCTTGGAAACCTGTAACGAGAAAAATATATGTAATTACTCCTGTATTAAGAAGAAAACTTTTAACATACAAAATAAAATCTTTCCCTCACTTCTTTCCCTCTTATTTTAATTTCTTATGTGAGCCAATGGTACGATTCTCTCATCAGTGGGTTGGGATACGTTTTGAACTCTAAACCTATTGGCCGTTAATGTTTCCAAAATGTTAAATGGGCCTTCAAACTTAGGTGTTAGTTTATAATTGAGTCCTTTACGTACATTTACCTGTATGTATACATTATCACCCACGGTATATGTTTTAGATGGCTTCGCTATTTAATCATAATTCCTTTTCATTATGATTTGTGATTCTTCAAAATTCTTTCGAAGGATATCAAAACGACTTTTGCTTGCATTTATACATTATTTTAAAGGATTTGATAGATTAGTTGTAGGCGTTAATACATGGAAAGGCGTTCTAACTGGGGTACCATACAATGCTTCGTGCGCTGACATTTTAATTGATATATGATATGAATGATTTAGAGTACTCAGTACCGCAGGTATTGCAATATCCCAGTTGGGGTCTGATCCCCCTAGTGTTAATCTTAATATATTTAAAACCTTCCTATTTGCTCTTTCCACTAGCCCATTCGACTCTGGGTGATATATCATGGTATTTATTTTCTTTATGCTAAGGAATTCACACAATGAGGTAAGAAAGGGATTAATAAATTCTCCACCCGAGTCTAAGATTATCATATGTGGAATTCCATGTTTACAAATGTAACACTCGTAAAACTTCCTAGCGCATTCAATCGCAGTTTTAGTTTTAAGCGCTATTAGTTCTGTATATCGAGTTAAAGCATCTACAATTACTAAGAGGTGCTTATTTCCTCTGTCTGACTCGTAAAATCCTGTTAACAAATCTAAATGTATTCTTTCAAAGGGTTGATTGGGCTCGGGATAAGCCCCTAGCCTGACAGGTGCTTTCGTATGCCCTTTGTTTTCCTGACATGTGCGACAATTAGCTATGTGTTTTTTTATATCTCTAAGCATCGTATGCCAATAAAACAATGATTTGGCTTTCTGTGACATTAATGAGAACCCCGGGTGTCCATGCAATGGATTTGCATGCAACAAATTCAGGACAGTGGAAATATGTGAGATTGGTACCTCTACCTGGTCGTTAGTTACATGTGGTGTATTGCGGGTTTTCCTTATAACGGTCCTACACAGAATATTATCTTTGATTATATAATTCTGCTGCTTATACTTTATATATCCCTTTTCCTTATGATTGCCTTTCAAAGCATTTATAATTGTTTCTAATTTCTGATCTTTTCTTTGCTCAGTCTGTAATAATTCACCGCTCCAGCCCAAATCTTCTTGTTCAGATATCGTTTTAACAATAGGCATGGATGTTGATATATCTATTAATTCAGCTAAAGGCTCCGTACAAGATGACACGGGGTTGCGTGATAATGCATCAGCAATGATATTTGCTTTCCCAGGTAAATACCCAATTCTCGCGCCAAAGTCTTCAATGATCAAATGCCACCGAGTTCGTTTGGAGCTGTGGTTGAAGCCTGTAAAGAATTCGGTTAGTGGTTTATGATCAGTAAGAACCTTAACGGGATAACCGTATATTATGAACTTGAAATGCACTTGTGAATTAACAATAGCTAGCCCTTCCTTGTCTATTACTGCATACTTACTTTCGGAAGTTCTCAGTTTTCGAGAATAAAAGATATCGGGAAAAATTGTTTATCATATTGCTGAAGCAATACCCCTCCTACTCCTAAGTCTGAGGCGTCTGTTGCAATGATGAATTCCTTACCGAAGTCAGGAAATTTTAAGATAGGAGAACTACACAGTTCATCTTTCAAGGTATTAAACGCCTGTTGATGATCCTCAGACCATATGAAATCTATGCCCTTCTTCGTAAGATCAGTTAAAGGAACAGCTATTATTGAATAGTTGCGTATAAAACGCCTGTAATATCCACTACAACCCAGAAATTGCTCTATTCCCTTGACATTAGTAGGTATGGGAAAATTACAGATAGCCGATACCTTATCATGGACTACTTTAAGACCTTGGCTTGACACCATGAAACCCAAATATATTAATTCTGTTTTGAAAAATTCACACTTACTAATCTTTACCATTAAGTTATGTTGTCTTAGTCTCTGTAGTACTAGTTCTAATTTACGTAGATGTTCTTCTAAGGTGCTGGAAAAGATTACAAGGTCGTCCATATAGGCATGCAATATATCCCCTAGCAAGTCTCCAAACACTATGTTAATCATTCTTGTAAATGTTATGGGAGCACAACGTAAACCAAAAGGCATCCGTAAAAATTCATAATGTCCCCTGGCTGTGCTGAAGGCTGTGTATGGGATACTATCTTCTTCTAATGATATCTGGTGAAAACCTTAAATTAAGTCCAAACTAGTAAAATATATATTCTGACCTAACAAAGACAAAATATCGTCAGTACATGGCACTGGGAATCGATCAGGGATTGTCTCCTCGTTTAGACGACGGAAGTCTACGCAGATACGCCATGTTCAATCTTTTTTCGGTACAACTATTAATGGAAAATTATAAGGGCTGTTTGATTTCCTAATGACTCCTTTTTCTAGCATTTTACCTACTTCATCATTTATTTCATTTTGGAGTTTCATAGGGAGTCTGTACGAGGGTACATAGATAATTTTCTGCTAGTCCTTTAACCTTATTCGATGCTCGATCACACCTGTTTTTCCTAATGATCCATCCGTAGTGGAAAAAACATCATGATATTTAGTTAAAAGTCCAAAAATTTTCTGCTGAATTTCTTCGTCTTGAATGTCTTTATTGATTTTATTTTTAATAGATTGCAAAAGGGATTCATCCGCAACTGATTGAGCGTGATTGATTTCAGCAACGGTAAGAATACGATGTTTATAAACTTCTACATCCAAGATATGTTGATTTTTGTGAATTACTAAAGTGGTATTTGAATGATTACAGACTTCAATATTACATTGTTGATGTGAGCCTACTGTATAAATAGCTTGTGTGACAGACAATCCGTTAGTTTTCAAAGTGTCGGAAAGGATTAATATTTCAGATCCCGGTAATGTTTTCTTTACTTGCACTATTAAATTCGAAGGTACGTTTGGCTCAATAGATTGCGTCAAGATGATATTACGGGTGAACGAGAATTCTGCTGGGTCGTGTATATTATTTCTTTATTAGTGAGACAAGTTATTGGTTCTTCAACGTACGTTACGGTTACATTTGTCGTCTCCTTTTTATCCAAAACAGATTTTAAGGTATTAGAAGACTTAGAGAATTTTCCTTTGATATACACACCGTGCTTGGCAGGGGCTAAGATAATGTTTTGATTGCCCATAGATGGGTATCCTATAATTACAGCTGGATACATATCAATGTTTTGTACAACAACAAATGTATCGGTAAACGTGTGCTTACCGACCTTGAACTGAACATGAGTTATGCCTATTACATTTAATTCATTATTTCCTATACCCGAGAGTCTTACTCCGGATTTTTTCTATGGGAAAGTTCGAAAACAACAAATGATGTGTCCTCAAATCCATGATATTACGTGGACTACCAGAGTCAAAAAATAACGTATGATCTGTTATGATCTGTCTGACTACAGCACTTCTCACACTAGCTTCTACTTCCATAATGACGTATTAAGTCATGTGCTTTAAACATGTAATATATGATTATTACATATATATATATATATATATATATATATATATATATATATATATATATATATATATATATATATATATATAATATAATATATATATATATATATATATATATATATATATATATATATGTATATATATATATATATATATATATATATATATATATATATATATATATATATATATATATATATGTATATATATATATATATATATATATATATATATATATATATATATATATATATATATATATATATATATATATATATATATATACATATATATGTATATATATACATATATACATATATATTTATATATATATATATATATATATATATATATATATATATATATATATATATATATATATATATATATATATATATATATATGTATATATACATATATATATATATATATATATATATATATATATATATATATATATATATATATATATATATATATATATATATATATATATATATATATATATATATATATACATATATATATATATATATATATACACACACACATATATATATATATATATATATATATATATATATATATATATACATATATATATATATATATATATATATATATATATATATATATATATATATATATGCGTTTGTGTTCTTGCTATTTTTTAATTCAATAAAAATTCAATTTCTTTTTTGTGAATATGCACCAATATACAAGATTTTCAGTCGGAATAGAATAGGTTTGTGATAAATAGATTTGAAATATTCAAACTAGTTTCTATAATCACTTTCAAATATGATTGTAGTATACTTTATACAGTTATGCCACAAGAATAAGCTAGACATGTCTTCTAACCAGGAACAGTAAATATTTGATCTCAGATGATGGAATATATTATAATCAAAGAAATTATCTTATATAATAAATTGACTTCGTAATATATTATAATGTTGTGATAGAGGCTATTACTCAAAATTCATTAAAACAGTATGGACAGGCCATATTAACAAAAGTAGTAATAATTGTGTAAATATTGAAAGTTCCTAATGGATCTTTGATGAAACGAAACCACCCACTGCCACGTACACTTTTAAACTCCTAAAACTATAAATGATCCTTATTAATCCCTTAAATCTTTATATACTCGTTATAGATATTGATAAAAAGGTTATTGATTATGAATTCTTAACATATGGTATATAAATTTTATAATTATTATTTACTAAGAATTCTGAATTTTTGTCCAAATACATAATTTGAGATATGTATTCATAATTTTGTCGATAGTCTTATATTTGATAGTAAGTAAATTCCTTTATTTTCATATGAACTGACTCTATATCGATTGCATTGTCTTCAGGGCAACATTAGTGCAAAAAATTCAAGAAGCTAAGATGAATATTAGCTGAATATCTAATTACTCGTTACAGAAGAGGTGTTTAGTTTACTGTAATTGCTGTTTTATTAAAAAAAGAATAGACAAAAGAATAATGCGTTATTAGTTTTAACTCTTTAGATATTAAATAGATATATATGAAAATGATGACGTAAAATTAATTCACAAACTAGAAAGCAAAAGGAAAGGCAGTTGCATAGGTACAAAGATATAGCACAGCAAAAGGAATTCTTGATGCCAAGTGGAGAGGTTCGTGTTGACATATGATACAGTGGAAAAGGAGAGAACAGAGGAAAATAGCTATTCGTTGGAGGAGATAAAAACCGGAATTAGTTTTTCAATGAAAACTAACATCGAGGGGGAAGAATGAAAACAGTTGAATCATATACACATTCAGGAGTAGGTATCACGAATTGATAAAACAACATGTAAACGAGATTTAGGATGCAGTTCACGTCATCTGTACTAAAGAAAAACTTGATTTATCCATATAGTTAATAGTAGTTATATTTATAGAGGCATATAGAAGAAAGATGGAAAACAACGTCAAAATTATGGAATAGAAGGCAATGGTGTAAAAAAAAAAAGATAAAAAAAATCAGTATTTATGTATAACTGATTAAAATACTTTAAGACAATTTGCTCATAGTGGAGAATAATAAATAATATTATCCTGTTCATATTCATTAGTCTCAATTTGGATCGTTTACCAAACAAACAGGAATTTTTTATTTATTATTCCCGATCTGGAAACTAAGATCTGGCCGTGTTATTCGATGAGTGTACTGTATAAAAGACATGAGATAGACCAACATGGATAAGAGAGGAAACGAATGTAAAGATTATTCTAACATGTGAGGTAAAGAAATGGACGTTGAAGGATGAGGGAAATGGTTAGAAATTGTTGACTAGAATGAGTGGAAGGTCTTAGAACTAAACAAATTTGGTTCCCAGAAAACACAGGCTATTGTACAAGATAAAATGAGTAACAATGTAATTGTATTCAAGATCACCACTTCATAAATTCGGCTTTAGTGTGAGTAAAGGAAAATGAAAAATTTTCTTGAAAATTTCTGCAAAAGCTTTTGTAGAATTACTGAAATTTTTTTTTATTAATTGCATTAAGTAATTTTTCCCTTATATCTAAAGTAAAAATTATTTAATAAATCTGTTTCAAAATATAATATATGTAAAAGGGAAGACATTTATCTCTTGTGTTCGAAGGAAAAGTAAGATTATTATCATTCTTTTTCACTTCTTAATAATACACTTTTTGTATTCTGAGAATTTTTTATACATTAGAAATATTTTTGGGCTCAAGCCATGTCGTGCTGATGGATGTTCCTTCATTAGTAGCTTTCTAGGTTATATGTGACTACAGTGATATCTACCAGAGAATTTACCGAAGGTATCCAGAATTCTAACTCCTGGAGCGAATATCCCTTAAAATTTAAAAAAGGGATATCGCGTAAGGACGTATTGGAGCGCCTCATAGCAATCTGCACCCCAGACAGTGTTTTACGCTTCGAGGAGGTGTGGCAAAAATAAAAAGGGAGGCCCTCCAAAGGCCATCCCCGTTCCCGTACTACTATTGGGAGTACAACAGCACCATTCCCACGATAGTGGCCATTCCTTTTTTTGTAGCGATTTCGCTCGGTGGTATTTCCCTGTGATCTAATTTTTCGATCGTTTAAAGGATTATTAATTATGCTTTCATCATCTTCTTCCGCCTTTGGAAAGTTGAATATCGGGTCTTTACTATGAATATATTTTAGCTTCTGTTTCACAATGAAATTAAAGTATTTTATTGTGCCTAAGAGCTAGGCCAGTTACTGGAGGCGCCGTGGCCGCCATCGTTCGTTAGGCATGTGTTATTTAGTTAGCAGAACGACTTCCACTTTTTAAATAGCTTTATTTAATTATTGTAATTATTTAGCTATTTAGGCATTTATTCTTGTGAAGATTTGATTATGTGCATAATTATTTCCTTTTTCCTCTGTCGATCGTATAGTTAGAGTTTCGGTGATTTAGGTAACCGAGATCTCGTCTAGCCTAGATAACCTATCCGAGACGTTTTTTTCTATACGTTGGACATTCCCCGGTTACCCTCGTGTATTGTTCTCATTCGTTGGAGACTGATACCTCCTAAAATGTTATGAAACATTACACATCTCTTCGGAGATTTAAGGGTAATCTCTTTCCCTCTGAGTGTAGCCTCAGGCTACAATCCTATTAGCCGTGCCTTGAATTTTATTCAGACATGGCTAACCTGGGGTTTGTTTCTGCTTATTCCCTTAAACATTGGTTGTGGATGTACCAGCAGGTTTTGGGGATTTAGTCAGAATCTCAGAGTATTTAGTCTTGGAGGTTAGCCCTCCATAGCCGCTTAGAGTTATGGTAGTATACCATTTTCTCCTTTCGACTAAAAGACTAGTCCTGTGCCACAGTACCCTGGGCTGAAGAGTGATATTCTTTTAGCCTAGGATAACGTGGCACTGGAACTCTGTTTCTCCTTTGTTGAGAGGAAGCGGTAGTGCCACCGTCCTCTTAACTGTGTCGGCAGTCTCTGGGTTGGAGAACTGAGTCTCTCCTGTCACCTGAGATTCTGCCGATACTGAAACAGAGTTTCTTTTAATAGGTGGTAGGTCTGTCAATTTTGTCAGTTCCTTCCACATTCGTTACAGGACCCTGTTCCCTACCCCTCTATCCTCTTTTGATGGTTAATCCATTGTCTTTAACCCTGGATAGGTACGCTCCTCGGACACCCCTTTAAGGGTATACTCGGACGCGAACGACCCCGACGCCAAAAAAAATTCTTGAAAAATCAGTTTTTGCAGTAACCTCCTTTTTTCTTTTGCCAAAAAAAACTTCAATGAATGCTTAAAACAACTGTAAAGATAAATACTACTCATCTGCAGAAAAACTATTTATTATAAATATTTTAAAAAATTAAGTGGAAAAAAAAGACCTGACATAAAAATTCATAAAAAAAATGTTTATACATATATACACAAATCCTTTTAGGAATTGATTCTTGAATGTTTAGGACACATCTTGATGTATTTTGGATGAAGTCAGACCCATGGAGGTGAAGATCTGAAATGAGAAAAAAAGGGTAACTTTTTTTGGCCAAAAAAATTTGTCCAAATTTCATGAATTTTTTTGGGTACCCAAATGAAATAGGAAGTGGCTAATTTTTTTAGGGAATAAACATATGTTATCCTAAAATAGAAATATGTAAAAAAATCTTCATCATTTTGTAAATTACATTTATATAGGGGGCCATATCTAAAGATAATTTTTTGAGTACTTAGAAATATCGTAAAAAAATACATATATTTAATATATAATATGATATTTATGCAGGTAAAAATATACCAAAATATCACAAATTCTATAGGGAACAAGAATATATATAGATAGGGCAGCTTACGCTTCGGATATGTCCACAAAATGGCCGCCAACCACACTGACTCAGACTCCCTAATCTGCCACTTGAAATGTAGGAAGGGTATGTCAATTTCAAGGTGTTATTTACTAATCTAATTATTATTGGATATGCATAAAAATTGTATGGTGGGTTGCTGGATAATTGTCGATCATTTTACGACTATAAAATTAAAATTCTGACCCAAAAAAAATTTTTTGAAGAAAAATAAAATCGGAAAAAAAAAATGTAAAACAATATAATATTTTAGCTAAAAAAATTTGATGATATTCAATCAAAAAAAAAAGTAAACAAAATTTTCCGACAAATAAACATCTAGAGGAATCATTACTCTGTGATAGTTCCTTAGTACGTAGTAATTTTGAAAGAATTGGGAAAAAACGAAAAAATGGCAATCACCGGAAAATCGAACACATACCTATATATACGCCATATCTGGCTAAAAAAAAGATAGGCATGGGTAGCCAGATCATCTAGAAACACTTTCCAACACTATAAAAATATAAGTTTTGCGACACTACTTGCCAATTCCTTACGGTAACATGACTAAGCGAAAAAATGCAAAACAAATAAAAAGGGGCACTCGCGGAAAAATGGCTAACATTCTAATATAAGGCATTTCAGAAAAAAAAAAATTCAGCCACGTGCTAGGCAAACCATCAAGGCACATTTTCCGACAAATAAACATCTAAATGAATCATTACTCTGTGATAGTTCCTTAGTACGTAGTAATTTTGAAAGAAATGGGAAAAAACGAAAAAATGGCAATCACAGGAAAATCGAACACATACCTATATATACGCCATATCTGGCTTAAAAAAAAAAGATAGGCATGGGTAGCCAGATCATCTAGAAACACTTTCCAACACTATAAAATTATAAGTTTTGCGACACTACTTGCCAATTCCTTACGGTAACATGACTAAGCAAAAAAATGCAAAACAAATAAAAAGGGGCACTCGTGGAAAAATGGCCATTCTAATATACGGCATTTCAGAAAAAAAAAATTTCAGCCACGTGCTAGGCAAACCATCAAGGCACATTTTCCGACAAATAAACATCTAAATGAATCATTACTCTGTGATAGTTCCTTAGTACGTAGTAATTTTGAAAGAAATGGGAAAAAACGAAAAAATGGCAATCACAGGAAAATCGAACACATACTTATATATACGCCATATCTGGCTAAAAAAAAAATAGGCATGGGTAGCCAGATCATCTAGAAACACTTTCCAACACTATAAAAATATAAGTTTTGCGACACTACTTGCCAATTCCTTACGGTAACATGACTAAGCAAAAAAATGCAAAACAAATAAAAAGGGGCACTCGCGGAAAAATGCCCAACATTCTAATATACGGCATCTCAGATAAAAAAAAAGACATGCACGTGTTAGCCCAACCATCAAGGCACACTTTCTAACACATAAACATGAAAAAAAAATCAATAATATACGGCAATTCCTTACTACGTAGTAAATTTTTACAAATATTGAAAAAAAAAACAGAAATTGGCAACCGCAGTTAAATACCCAATATACCAATAACTACGTCGTATCTGACAAAAACAAAATCACGCATGGGTAGCCAGATCATCTAGACACACTTTCCAACACTAAAAAAGCAAAAGTTTTACGACACTATTTCGCAATATCTTACGGAAAAAATGACTTGGCAAAAAAATGAAAAAAAATGAAAAAGGGGTACTCGCGGTAAAATGCCTGACATTCTAATATACGGCATCTCAGATAAAAAAAAAGACATGCACGTGTTAGCCCAACCATCAAGGCACACTTTCTAACACATAAACATGAAAAAAAAATGAATAATATACGGCAATTCCTTACTACGTAGTAATTTTTACAAATATTGAAAAAAAAACAGAAATTGGTAACCGCAGTTAAATACCCAATATACCAATAACTACGTCGTATCTGACAAAAACAGAGTCATGCATGGGTAGCCAGATCATCTAGACACACTTTCCAATACTAAACAAGCAAAAGTTTTACGACACTATTTGGCAATATCTTACGGAAAAATGACTTGGCAAAAAAATGAAAAAAAATGAAAAAGTGGCACTCGCGGTAAAATGGTCCTCGTGGTGATGAACGACATTTTACCTAAAAAAAAAATCATGCACATGGTAGCCAAACAATCCACCAAGACTTTCCACAACTGATAACCTATACAAGTTGCACCATTCTACGACAATTTCATAATACGTAATAACTTTGATAATTATGCAAACTACCTTAGAAGGGTAAACTCGGTCGCGCTCGACCCCGACGCGTCTCAGAAATCGGGGAAGGAGTACAGCTACAGCAATGCACATCTGGACACTACTAGAGCGTGTAGGGGAGACACCTCCTGCAGGTCGATCACCCACAAATTCAGTCACGGGGGTGAGTCACGTGAGAAAAACCTGTTTTTTTTTGACGCTCGGGGTCGCGAACGACCCATCGTACCTATCCAGGGTTAATCAAGCTGACATCTTGCAACCTTATCATTGCCGGTAGGTTTCTGGAGCCAGCCAGACTATCTCTCTAGTCATGGCTGATGGCAGGGCATACTGCCGCCAGCCGGCCCGGCCGGCAGCCAGAAGACTGCCGACAGTTTGAGACTGTCGACCGCTTCCGGCCTGGCCGGCAACTCCCGGCCCCATAGCCAACTGCCGGCCTGGCCGGCAGTTGCGACCTTGATGGTCGTGAGTGGGTAGTCCCTTCTGTCCCTAAGGTTCTTCAGTCCTTCCTTGGACTGCTGCTATAGGTTCTGTTGCCGGGGTACTGCCGGCTGGGCGGGCAAAGACAGTGCTGACTCAGTTGGCAGCACGCCAACTGTACAGTCGGCGGGTTGCCTGCCGGCAGTGTATAGGTGGTACCTTGCCGGCAATAGTACTGTAGCTACATAGAAGCCTGAATGATACATTCTCCTCTCCTATTAGAACCTTCTTCCTGCAGAAAGGCAGTCAAATTAGACTTTTACATCCTTAATTACTGTATACATTTACAATAAGGAATAGCCTTTTTTCCATACTATCTCTCTTTCTCTCTCTCTCTCTCTCTCTAACTAGCACTGCCGGTTATGCCGGCAAGACCTAGCTAGACCGGCAACATGCCGGCTGAACTACTGTATAGGTTATACAGATAACCAGTATATCTCAGTATAGAATATACTGCAGATAGAAAACTACTATATATCTTATACTAGTAGTTATTTCCAATTTATTTTGGATATCCAACTCTGGCATTGCTAAGCCTAATCCTATATTGATTGAATATGATTTCTTCAAATATTTCAAGGCAAGAGTAATACACTCCTAACCCTTAAAGGGTAGAGCCTTTATCGTTGAGTCTCCCTGATCAGGAAACTCTTATATTTTAATATAGTAGGAAGACTACAGCAAATGGGCTGAGTGGGATATACAAATATGTCTTTATTTTTTCCTAGTCCAGCTGGCTACATACTGTCATATGCTGCTAGGAAGGCAGCATAATGACTATAATACAATACATAAGGTACAGTGGCCAGTAAATTGCAATATAGACTTACTGCAATTAGCAAAATACAGTACCATTATACAGTAGTAATTTCTAACATACCTTGGGTATCCTTGTGCGAGCATTCTGCTGATACCACTCGTATATTGAATGAATATTTTCTTCAATAGTCTGATCTAGAATCAGTCATCCTGACCCCACAGTATTAACATTATTTTGGGACAGTGATTTGATACTTCTCTACCCCTAGGGGTAAGAGCCTTTCTACTTGGAGTTTCTCAATAGAAAAAGCTCCATGTAGTTAATACTGAAGGGAGGTAGCAACATTTGCTCACAGGGGTACACAGGTATGTATCTCCTACTATCCCTTTAAAGCTTACTATCCTAAGCTATTCTGTTGTAGATGACATTTACATGTTGATTATCAAAGAAATAATCTCTTGTATACTCATTTGGTTTTCCTTTCTTTACAAGAGGAACACCAGATATCTTGTGCTGCAGTCCTCTGCAAGGCCAAGAGTAAGTACTTTTACGGTCCTAATACTTGCAGGTTGCATGCCCCCTGCAATATTATTTCTGGATCCCTACATTATTGGAATCCACTGGTTTGCAATATATGTCGGATATTAATGTCTGAAGGTTTTGAAAATCGCAAGTCTACGGAGACTAGGGATACAGCTCAGTATAACTTACGCAACTGGGTGAGAGGCTTCCAAAAGATCTCTCTAGGACCTTTCCTACCTAATGATAAGATGCGTAAGCTACTATTTCCAAAGGCAAGCGAGGAAATAGTAGTGCCTCAGGAGCCAACTACATCCCCTGACAGCCAGAAAACCTTTGGGATTGAGGGCAAGATGTGCCCCAAGGTAGAAGAGATAAATGTTGTGTCGGAATTTCCTCCGCCTATGCCGGCTATAGAGCCATCGATGTCAACATCTTTGTCTTCTACCCCTCTATTGGATAATGTGGTACAATTATGTATCCAACTGAAGAATCAGATAGAGAGCTTTCGTAAACAAAATGGAAAGCAGGAAGTAAAACCCAAGATAGAGCCTCATAAAGCTTCTCTTGTCGCTTCCCACGGGTCAGTAAGTCCGTGGGCTGAGGGGGCTCACCTTCCACCCCCCCCCCTTAAAATTGACAAAAGTGCATTTAGGTTGTAGCATTTCATCCATATTTTAATTTTTTTTAATGTTCCCATTGAAAAAATAGGTACTCACTACCACTCCTCGGCCACTTTATTTGATGTGTACCAACCGTGTGTCACACGATCGTACATGAATTATTTTGTATATATTTTGCTTGTATCTGCGCTCTTCCCTCGCACTAAAAAGAACCAGAACAAACATGTCTATGTGTCGCCTATGTAACATTGTCATTTTTCGAACATGTATTTTCCTGTTGCCTTAAGGTTTAGTATATAAAGGAGAGTGTTCTTTAATAAAGAAAAAAAACTCAGTTGATTGCATCCTGCCTTTGAGTCATAACCTCTCTCTCGGCACCGTCACATTGGTGACCCCGGAAGTCGACTCGCTTCCACCGCCTTCCACCCCCACCCCCTCGCCCCTCCATCGTTGGTACTATGACGGACTCTACGGCAGTTGGCGCTACGGCCGCTCCATTCAAACTTTCATCGTTTGCCAGCGGAGAGGCGTTTGTTTGGTTTTAGCGCGCAGAAGTCCAGTTTCTCATCAGGGGCGTGACTCGCTCAACCACCAAAGCAGATTATGTTCTAGCGGCGATATCCGAGGACACCTTCCCAAAAATATCCGACTGGCTTTGGACACACCCAAATAGCGTATGACGCCCTCAAAACATACCTTCTGCAGCAGTACTCACCATCGCCAGCCGCCCGTATAGCAAAGCTTTTTAAGCTCTCGCAACAACCGTTGGGGGACCAAAGGGCTTCGCTTGCCCTCAGGGAAATGACCAGTATCGCTCGCCTTCAACCTGCCTCAGACGGCTCTCCTCGTGAGGTGAACCTACTTTGTGCCCTTTGGATACGCCTTTTACCCGGACCTATACTCACTGCCATACCCGTTGTCGATAATTTACCCTTAAAGGACTTGATGACCAAATCCGACGCCCTTATGGACAGCCACTTAAAGACCTCCATCAACGCCTTCACCCCTGACGAAGAGGATGCCTATTCAATGTCAACCGAAGCTGACATGAATGCCGTAGGACATACACGCCTACCCCATGACAGGCAGAAGCAGTGACAAAACCGCCCACCACCCACCAATCGCTAGCGCCCCAACGAACGACTTCTACAGCCACTTGCTACCTCCCATCCGTCGCAGTTTTGCTACTACCACTTCAGATTCGGGGCAACCGCGAAAAAATGTGCCAAGGATTGTCAGTGGGCAAAAAACGTGTAAGTAGGCCATCGCTCGTGGCGGTGGCCTCCCATGTTTCTAATCTTTTCTTTTTACAGGATGCAGGAACGGGTGTGCGATTTTTGGTAGACACGGGTGCTTGTCGTTCCCTTTTGCCAAGGAAACTCTTAAAGGCACGACGTAGTCTGTCTACATCTGCCGACGTCCGCTTGGTAGCTGCCAACGGATCTGCGATTCTGTGAGGTACTCGTAACCGTAGGTGGGTTACGAGAACCTCACATTGTCGTTAGGAAACGGTAAATTCAATTGGAATTTACTCGTTGCTGACGTCACAATGCCAATCCTCAGTGCGGATTTCCTCTCTCATATCCATCCTCTGGTCGATGTCGCCCACCAATGATTGGTCAACGCAGACGTTCGCCGGAATGGAGGAAATGGGCATTTGCCAAAAGGCCTCCAGCCCATGGTCGTCACCTTTACACATCGTTCTGAAGAAAGACGGCTCCCTCCGTCCGTGCGGGGATTACAGGCGCCTGAACATGCAAACAGAACCGGATCACTACCCCCTCCCAAACATTGCCGACGTGACCTCCTACCTGCGCAAAGCAAAGGTTTTCTCTACGCTCGATCTCCTGAAGGGGTATTATCAGGTGCCTATGAACCCAGAAGACATCCCCAAGACTACCATCACCACTCCGTTTGGTACATACACCTTATATTACTCCTGTTTTGGCCTTCGTAATGCTGGGGCCACGTTTCAACGTCTCATGGATGGCATCTTAGGGGACCTCCCTTTCTGTGTATGTTATGTGGACGACATACTTGTGTTCTCCTCCTCAAAAGAGGAACACCTCCGTCACCTGTGCATCGTGCTCGACCGCCTGCAACAAAACGGCCTTGTAGTCCGGTACGACAAGTGTACCTTTGTCGCCAAAGAAGTTTCGTTCTTAGGGCACCACATCACTCCTGAAGGAGTCCACCCCCTCCCTGAGAAGGTAGCAGCCGTTCAGGACTGCCCCGTGCCATCGACCGTCGAAGCTCTGCAGGAATTCTTGAGCATGATCTACTATTATCACCGTTTTCTGCCGGCCATTGCAGCCACTCTTGCTCCCTCTACGCCTCCCTCAAGGGCAAGCCAAAGGACCTGAAGTGGGGTCCCCTTCAAGATGCAGCCTTCTGCAATGCAAAGAAGGCCCTATCAACTGCTGCGGCTCTCACTTTTCCTATTCCACATGCCCCTCTCCTTCTCTCCACCGATGCCAGCGACGTTGCTATTGGTGCAGTACTCGAGTAGGGGGTCAAAGGCTCGCCCCGCCCATTGGCCTTCTTTAGCAAAAAGCTGTCCAAGGCAGAATCGGGTTATTCAACCTTCGATCGAGAATTGCTGGCGGTGCACTTGGCTGTCCGTCACTTTCGTCATTTCTTAGAAGGTTCGCCCTTCGTCATTCGCACAGACCACATGCCTCTGGTGCACGCCTTCACTCGACAGTCTGATGCCTGGTCCGCCTTCAATGCTGACATCTCTCTGCCGTGGCTGAATAAAATTGCACCCTTTAATACGTCCCTGGGAAAATGAATCCTGTTGCCGATGCCCTGTCAAGAAACACGTTGGCTGCCGTTCAACTGGGATTGGATTACAACGCCTTAGCTGAAGCCCAATGACAGGATCCAGAGTATCAATCATGTAGGACATCCTGCACGTCCCTCCGTTGGGAAGATTTCCCCCTCGACGACTCCAACACCACCCTCCTCCTCTGTGACGTCAGTACTGGCAGACCACGACCTTGGATTCCTGCTCCCATGAGACAGCAGGTGTTTGATTTCATTCACGGCCTTTCACATCCCTCGTGCCGTTCTACGGCACAGCTGCTGAACGCAAAGTTCATTTGGCACGGCATTTCTAAGGATGCTAAGGATTGGATCCACGCCTGTACTTCTTGCCAAACTTCCAAAGTACATCGACACACGGATTCAGGAGTGGGCACCTTTCCTCAACCTCAGCGTCGTTTCGCACACATTCACGTCGACGTTGTAGGCCCCTACCCACATCACAAGGACATCGTTACCTGTTTACCCTCATCGACCGCTCCACTCGTTGGCCTGAAGCCATTCCCATGGAAACTGCAACGTCCGCCTCATGTACATCTGCCTGACTCTCTGGATAAATTTCAAGATTTGGTATCCCTGAGCATATTACTTCTGACAGAGGAACCACTTTCACCTCTCAATTGTGGACATCATTAGCGAATCTCCTGGGCATCACCCTACATCAGACAACTGCCTACAACCCCGCAGCCAATGGAATGGTTGAACGTTTTCATCGCACCCTCAAAGCAGCTTTGATATCCTGCTGCAAGGATTGCAACTGGTTTACTCAGCTTTCCTGGGTTCTCCTGGGACTAAGGACCACTCCTAAAGACGCCCTCGACGTCTCGGCAGCAGAAATGGTGTATGGCGACCCATTGGTCGTCCCTGCCGAATTTTTTCCTTCTACAACCTCCTCCGATAATCTCCAGCGCATACATCACATCGTGGGAAAATTTACTCCATGCCGCCAGACTTACAAGCCCCCAGCGAAGCATCACATACCAACAGACTTGCATTCTGCAACGCACGTCTTCCTGCGCAACGACACTACCAAGCCACCGCTAACGCCCCCTTACACGGGTCCTTTCCTTGTGATCCGACGCAGTCCGAAAGCATTCCTACTAAACATTCGTGGCAAAGAAGACTGGGTCTCCATTGATCGTCTAAAACCTGCTTATCTACTGCCAGATGACCCGCCTACAGTTTGCCTCTCTAGATCAGGGCACCCTATTTAACATGTACAGTATGTCATTTTTAGGGGGGGGGGGCCATGTACCAACCGTGTGTCACACGATCGTACATAAATTATTTTTTTATATATTATGCTTGTATCTGCGCTCTTCCCTTGCACTAAAAAGAACCAGAACAAACATGTCTATGTGGCGCCTATGTAACATTGTCGTTTCTCGAACATGTATTTTCCTGTTGCCTTGAGGTTTTGTATATAAAGGAGAGTGTTCTTTAATAAAAAAAACTCAGTTGATTGCATCCTGCCTTTGAGTCATAACCTCTCTCTCGGCACCGTCATAGATGATATCATCGAATTTTGCAGCTGCCAATTTAGGGGTAGGGGAAACCTAATTAGACATAACTCCGGACTGAATGGTCACAGAAAGATAAATGACATATCAAAATTTTTGTGTTGGGCCTCTCCAACAGATAAAATTGACAATTTGCAATTTTTTATTAAAATTAGGTCACCCGAGGTCAAAAGGTCATCCAATTTGGGGTTAAGTGAAAATTTTAGGCACCTCCATAAATGTAACCCCAAGACCAGCCAGACCAATATCTGATGACTTTTTCTGCCTTATTTCATCTCTAGAGACGTCAAGAAATAGAAAGATACCCATTAAATGTACTTATTAGCCAAATCATGGAAATGATATGTTATGTAAAAAGGTCAATTTTCAAATTTGTCGTTTTTTTGCCCCCAAATCGTAAAAACTGATAACTCATAACTCTTCTTATATAGGGGCTATGGAAACTATTTTGGTGTGTTTCCCAGGTTTTGGGGGTCGGAGAATCCAAAAAAAGCATTCCCAACAATGTCAACTAATCACATCCTGCTGAAAATCAAGATGGCCACCACTCTGTAAGCCATAATTTTGATTTGGCTATAACTCCTCCATGAATGCAGCAAGAGAGATAATATTCGTGTCCTCACCCAGGTTCTTGAGATCTCAGCATCCAATAAAGGTAGTCTCAACAAGTCTGTCAGTAACTTTGGGGAAAGTCACATAAATCAACAACAGAAATGCTTTATTTGAAGGTTACGACAATCATGAACGAAATACAATAAAACTGTACACGAATGTACAATATACTCATATGATGCAAGTCCTCATTGGGAAAATTCACACTGTGTTGCTTTGGACTACAGCAAAAAGTCAACCTATGCAAGGTAGAAAAGAAGAAGCTTATCTTAGTTTGTAAGTGCAAGGCATATGAACTCAAGGCTGACAATGAGAAGACCACTGCATTTCAAATTGAATCTCTTAACTCAGAAGAGACGGATTCACGTGTCATTCTCTATTCAACCTATCCCAAGGATGAAGGATATAAAGTTTTTCGGGTTCGAAGTCCAGAGAGTGACATATTCTTCATACTTCTGTATTATGCTCCAAACTTAGGTGTGCAACTGCTTTTTGATACTGGCACTAGGAATAAAAGGCGATTCATAGATGTCACAAAACTATCGGAAGGGTTCACACTAACTTACTGTGCCGCTCAATTTTGATGCAAGTTGACACAGCAGCCGATGTATCAATTATGTCTGAGAAAATGGCTAAAAGCATTCCTAATTTGTTATTAGAAGGTACAAATAGAGTTTTGAAAAGTTATAATAGTTTTGATATTCAGGTAATAGGTGCTTCGAACGTAGAAGTACAGTACAAAGAACAGAAATTAGAGAGAATGCCATTAACAGTAGTAAAAGGTAATGGACAAACTTTGCTAGGTTTAGATTGGCTACAGTATTTGAAGTTAGATTGGCCTGGTATTTTGAAGGTTGCAGGTAGACAAGATGAAAACAAAAATGAAATGTCTATGGATAATATCATATCAGAGTTTCAAGACGTATTTGAAGATAAAATAGGTACAGTAAAGAACACAAAGGCAATTTTAGTTTTGAAACCTGACAGTTCTCCTAGATTTTGTGCTCCGAGACCAGTACCGTATGCATTGAAAAGTGCAGTTGAAACAGAAATCAAGATATTAGAAAGTGAAGGTTCTTGGGAAAAGGTTACATATTCAGATTGGGCTACACCATTAGTTCCTATTGTGAAGGAAAGTGGACAGGTTAGGTTATGTGGAGATTAAAAAGTAACGTTAAATCCACAACTGCAAGTAGCTCAACATCCCATCCTCGTCGCCACTGTGGGATTTGGTACTTCGGTAGGAAGTTTTATTAACCATAATAATTACCTGGAACATAGATGAACAATTGTTAGTAATTATTTCTCAGCTGATCCCATCTGATGTCGTCAATGTGGGCTTGATGGATAATAAGACGTTGGTATTCTACAAAATACATTTACTGTATAAAGGACTACATTGTACTGTTTACTCTGTGACAGCTAACTCCCAAGTGCATATGGAGCGTCTTACACAATCTGACAAACCAAAACATTGCTAAACAAAAGAGCATCGCTCTGAAAAGACTTAAATCCTACTCCAGTACAAATCATAAAGAATCACATCCTATCTTTGAGGTAATCAACAAATGTTTGAATCCTAATACCAAAACAAATCATTACTCTTATGTATAAAGCATAACATGTCTTATTCATGCAATATGATGCAATGTTGCGCAATACCTGCAACACTTGAAATAATTTAGTACATTACAACAATACATAACAGTCTGCTTTCCTTGGTCTGCATGCATTCAGTAGATGCGATATGACCAGTGCCTGTAAAGGAATTGTCAAGTTAAAACCCTGCAAATTCTACAGAAATGCCCAAAGTACCAAGAAGTCTTCAGTTGCCTTGGGGAGTCATGGGAGGTAACCGATGAAATATTCCTTGCTCTTGAGGATTTCACCTGCACCATGTATTCTGCCAAAACTAAGACAAAGGAGGTTGACCAGCTTCGATACCAAATGCTCGAGTTAAAGTGCAGTGGGCAGTCGCTGGATTCAAAGATGAATGTTGACCTTTCATCTCTTCAGCCACCAAGAGTGTCTAAATGAGCATATCAGGTGGTGAACTATCAGGTTGCGATATGGAAACGTGCCCATTATCCCAAACATTGAGGTCCTTCATCCAGCTGTGGATCATGGTTGGATAATGAAGGATAGAAATCTAGAGCCCTGTTGGTTCAAGGGAATTGTACATCCTACAAGTATAGCTAATATACTTGAGACGATGGACGATGATGAGACGTCTGATGATGAAAGACTTGATGAAAACAATGAAAGTGATGGAAATTTTGATGACGACTATGAAAGTGATGATAGTGGGTCCGACTTAGACTAAAAAAGTTTCAAGCAACAAGATGGTAGATTTCAGGATTGAAGGACCAAGGAGCTACCTTGTATCACAAGATATTGCCAATAATTGCCTTTCCATTAATTAAAAGTGGATCCAAAGGTACCCAAGTAGATTATCAAACTCTATACCTTGCATATGTTGACTTTTTTTTCCCATATTCCAAAGCAGCACAGTGTGAATTTTCCCAATGAGGACTTGCATCATATGAGTATATGGTACATTCATGTACAGTTTTATTGTATTTCATTTATGATTGTCGTAACCTTCAAATAAAGCATTTCTGTTGTTGATTTATGTGACTTTCCCCAAATTTACTGACAGACTTGTTGAGACTACCTTTATTGGATGCTGTGATCTCAAGAACCTGGGTAAGGACACGAATATTATCTCTCTTGCTGCATTCATGGAGGAGTTATAGCCAAATCAAAATTATGGCTTACAGAGTGGTGGCCATCTTGATTATCAGCATAATGTGCTTAGTTAACATTGTTGAGAATGCTTTTTTGATTCTCTGACTCCCAAAACCTGGGAAAACACACCAAAATAGTTTCCGTAGCCCCTCTATAAGAAGAGTTGTGAGCTTTATCAGTTTTTACGATTTTGGGGCAAAAAAAAAAAAAACGACAAATTTGAAAATTGACCTTTTTACATAACATATCATTTCCATGATTTGGCTAATAAGTACACTTAATGGGTATCTTTCTATTTCTTGACGTCTCTAGAGATGATATAAGGCAGAAAAAGTCATCAGATATTGGTCTAGCTGGTCTTGGAGTTACATTTATGGAGGTGCCTAAAATTTTCATTTGACCCCAAATTGGATGACCTTTAGACCGCTGGTGACCTAATTATCAAACATAATAGCAAATTGTCTATTTTATCTGTTGGAGAGGCCCAACGCAAACATTTTGATATGTCATTTATCTTTCTGTGACCATTCAGTCCGGAGTTATGTCTAATTAGGTTTCCCCTACCCCAAAACTGGCAGCTGCAAAATTCGATGATGTCGTCAAATAAAGTGGCCCAGGAGTGGTAGTGAGTCCTTATTTTTACAATGGGAACATTAAAAAAATAAAACATAGATCAAATGCTACAACCTAAATGCACTTTTGTCAATTTTAAAGGGGGTGCAAGGTGAGCCCCCTCAGCCCACGGACTAAGTCAAACGACCCATGAATCAAGACCTTCCAACATGCTCCATAACCAATCCCTGGAGGTTTGCGGAGCAGATGTCGATTTCAAATGGCAATCTCTACATTTCAGAGAAAATAGGTGCGGTTCCTTTGGACAGAATTCAATTTTGGCCAAGCTTTGATGCTTTTCCTAGTTGTTGGGTCCGACTGAAGTATGAACCAAAGTCAGAAAAAGGAACGGAACCAAAGGAGGTCATGATTCTTGACCATGATAAGGCACAGACTATCCTCTCAGGCAGTCTGAAAAGGGCTGGTTATTCAGAAACAAAGGTATTCTCACTGAATAACAGACACACTTCCTTTCTTGCTCCTACTTCACTCTCATTCCCATTTGTGGGGAAGGCATTTACTTCTGTTGCCAAAGCTGTAGAGGCGGGTGAGCCATGTCCCACACTCGATGAGTGCAAGCCTTTGTCACCAGCTTTTCCCGGACAGGAAAAGGATTGGAAGGAAGTCCATTTGACATTTTCAGTAGGAAAATTAGACAAGGATGTCGTAAGTCGACAATTTAATGTATGTCTCCCTAAATTGACCGATTTGCTCTTGTTTAATGAACAGGAGTCAAAGGAGAGACTTGCGACATCCCTTTCTCTACAAAACTACATAGAGTTGTGTTCAACCTACGAAAACACCCCAGACATGCTCATGATCATAGCCAAAATGCATATGGGTACCTTGCTAAAGGACCTTTACGCCTTTGTGAAGGCTAGGAGAGCATGTAGGGAGTTTGTTTTCGCTGCTGCAACAGTGAAACACGAAACAAGGAAGCTAATATCTTCCAACATCTGGGGTAAAGACCTCTTCCCACACGATGTCATTGAGGAAGTAACTAAGAACGCCACCATGGAGAACATAAGTCTTCTCCAAAAATGGGGCATTCCTTTAAAGGGAATATCTTCTGTGGTTATTAGTCCCCAACCTAAACAGAAGATCGAAAAATCTGGAAATATCCGGGCTGCTCAATAACATCCCACTATTCCAGTGACCACGATGCTACAGGCAGATGGTCAAAAGTCTAAGCCTACTGACTACTCGAAGCATAAAGACGCTTCGGCTAGGAGGAACTTTCCCTCAAGATCGCAGGACCTTCGATCCTTCGGTCCAAAGCCTATTCAAGATGAGCCATTGATGGGAAACAGAAATGTCTCTACCATCATTTCCTTACCTTCTCCTACAGTTCAAAACCCTCCTGGAGAAGTATACCTGAGAGCTATAGAGCATACAGGTGGCAAGAAAACTATAGCTCATCGAGTTCCAGGGAAGGCTGTTTTGTGTTCACGAGAAGGACTCAAGATATCAATGAGTCATTCTGAACTTGTCGCCACTCAACAAGTTCATAAAAAACAGCAAGTTCTGAATGTTAATCCTTGTGAACATATGGACCTTGTTCCATTAAGGTGTGTTCGTAGTCTTGTCAGACCTGAAAGGTGTCCTTCGGAATCTTCCAGTCAACCACCCCCCTTCCTCCTATCTAGAATTCATGTTAAAGAGAGTAACATTCATCCTAGGAAAGATACATCTCGGACTCACAGTCCTAAGTATCTTCAAAGGATTGACGAACTTAGTCACGTCAAAGTCAAGCCTAGAAATAGTTCAGGTATTAATATACCTGATCGAGAGGCTGGAGTAGGCAGCACCCGAAGTGTCGGGCCCATGTGCATTCAAAGAGATGACCCGGTTCATGGGACATCACGGATGCAAGATAAGCTTCTAGAAGTCTCGATTTTCTCCAGCTCTGGGGTTTCAATGGTTAAAAAACTACCGAAGCCCTCAGTCACTTCAACTCTTCTTTCCTTTGTGAATATAAAAGGAGCTCGCGAGGTCTGTCAAAAGACTCAGGTAATCGGTCAGATTTTCAAAATGCCAACAGGGGAAAGTGCTAAACTTTCCCCAGTTTGCAATAGTGACAGACCTGGTGCTAAGGGCACACCGGAAAGATGCGTTAAGAGCTTGGAAAAAACACTCATCAAACGCTTGAAGAGATAAAAAAAGACTGAGATCGGTCCCTCTTTAATCGCTTCTCTAACAAAAATTACAGCACGAAAGTCCCAAGACTCTGCTGGTCCTTTCATGGGTGTGGAAGCCCCCTCCACACAGATCAGGCTCCCTACAACTGATCTGGGACACAGAAGCGATAATAAGATGTCACATTCGAACGTCTCGTACAGTCTTGGTGAAGTTACCCATCCCTTTCCTGAAGGGATGGCAACTAACAGCAGTTCATTTACAACTGATCCACGATGTGACGGGGGATACTCTATCACGATCCAAGGCGTTAGAGTTGGAATGGTCCATGGACGCAGACATATTCCCTCCCAGATAGGAACAAGTCCCGGAACTGCAGCTCGACCTCTTCATCACGAGCGTCTTCAAGAAACTACTTCGCTAAATAGCCCTATACGAGGATCCTCTAATGGGGCTGATAGACCAGATGAGGTCAGACCTAGCTACGATCCTAGGTATATTTCCGAAGGTTCGGAAATCAACTGCCTTCGGTTTATCACAGAGAACCCAAACCCTTCATTTCATGAATTTCTTGCTCTAGGGGTTAGAAAAAGGTTTGGGATCTCAGAAGGCAATATAGAATTCTTAGAAGAATACAAGGCTAAGTCTACTAGAAGACAATATGAGTCCTCCTGGAAGAAGTGGGTTGCGTTTGTCAAAACAAAAGGACCGAAAGAAATTTCTATGTCCTTCTTTGTCCACCTTCCTAGCCAAGGTCTGGCGGCCAATATGATAAATACGTGCAAGTCAGCTTTGACTAAGCCTCTCCTATATGCCTTCTAAGTGTATCTGGCGAATGAAATCTTTAATAAGATTCCGAAGGCATGTCCTAAGCTTAGGCCCGCAGTTCCACCAAAGCCCATCTTTTGGTCTTTGGACAAGGTCTTACATTATGCCTCATCTGTGAACAATGAAGATTGTTCTCTTAAGAATCTAACCCAAAAGGTTATTTTCCTATTTGCTCTAGCCTCTGGGGCTAGAGTTAGTGAAATAGTGGCTCTATTCAGAGATGAGGGTCACATTCAGTTCACGGAATTAGGAGAACTGAATCTCTTTCGTGATCGATCCTTTCTCTCAAAAAACGAGCTACCCACTAAGAGGTTGGGTCCCTGGAGAATCTGTACTCTGAAGGAAGATGTCTCTCTATGTCCTGTAGATTGTCTAAAGGTCTATCTTCGTAGAACTTCAGACTTCAGGGGAGGACAGCTCTTTAAAGGAGAAACTTCGGGATCAAACTTATCTTTAAATCAGCTGAGGGCGAAGCTCACCTACTTTATTCGTAGAGCCGATCCGGACAGTACTCCCGCAGGTCATGATCCGAGAAATATTGCTTTATCACTGAACTTCTTTCAGTTTATGGACTTTGAGCGTCTTCGTTCATACACTGGATGGAAATCATCCAGAGTGTTTTACAAACACTATGCAAAACAAGTGCATGAACTGAAACACTTCGTAGTGGCTGCAGGCAGTGTATTAAAGCCTGTCCCCTAATTACTGTGATAATCAATTAATGGTTTGGGACCTCACATGTCCTCGCACATGTTCTGGATGAGTATCATCCAGAGTGCTCTACAAGCTCTACGCTATGTAAGTCCATGATCTGAAGCAGCTTGTGGTGACGTCAGGTAGAATATTTACCCTGCCGTCTATTCTACAATGAACAGTAATTGACTGGGACTGTCAATTAATGGGAGAAGAGGTCATTCTTCTTAGGTATGTCTTCTTTTGATTAAGTGTTACCAAGGTAACACTAGCTCTGTTCAAAATCCAAGATGTGGAATTATACAGATAACACTGGTGCCGGTGTACAAAGTACACAGTGCAGATAGAGGTAACCAGTACAGGATTTATGAAGAGCGATTATTTTATAATTTCTCTTCAATCTAAGAATGGCATTCGTTATTTCTTTCTTCAAGAAAGAAATGCGGTCTCTGTACTCGTTTCAGGTATAATCCCATTGTCCTACAACATTCGTTTTGCTAACCATCTCTTGTAGTCATTTATTTGGATTAAATGTCTATTAGAATGTAGTGCGTCCACCTTCGCCAGACAATTGTATATATACATGCCAGAGTTTTTAACTTACTTAGTATGCATCCTTCATATATTTGTATGCATCAAATGATAGACATACGAAATACTGATGTTAATTTTCCAAATATACAACTTGAGACTATTTGTATATTCAGTTTTTACTTAAGTTTGGTCATACTATTTATGTTATCCTTGAAATCCCTTTTCTACTGTCTAGATGACTCTTCCCTGTAGGAGGCAGGAAGCACTAACATTGTTTATGATGTGACGGTGCCAAGAGAGGGTTGTGAACTCAAAGGCAGGAAGCAATCAACAGGACATAACAAGTTAACAAGACAGACAATGTTACAGAGGAAAACAGCAGACATTAATTTACATGTTCGTTTAGTGCAAGGGAAGAGCGAAGATACAAGCATAATTTATGCAATAGGAATTATGTACAATTGTGTGACACACGGTTGGTACATGGCTCCCCCCCTAAAAATGACATACTGTACATGTTAAATAGGGCGCCCTGATCTTGAGAGGCGAACTGTAGGTTTTAGACGATCAATGGAGACCCAGTCTTCTTTGCCCCGAATGTTTAGGAGGAATGCTTTCGGATTGCGTCGGATCACAAGGAAAGGTCCCGTGTAAGGGGGCGTTAGTGGTGGCTTGCTGATGTCGTTGCGCAGGAAAACGTGCGTTGCAGAGTGCAAGTCCGTTGGTATGTGATGCTTCGCTGGGGGCTTGTAAGTCTGGCGGCACGGAGTAAATTTTCCCACGACGTGACGTATGCGATGGAGATCGTCGGAGGAGGTTGTAGAAGGAAAAAATTCGGCAGGGACGAGGTCGTCTTTAGGAGTGGTCCTTAGTCCCAGGAGGACCCAGGGAAGCTGAGTAAACCAGTTGCAATCCTTGCAGCGGGACATCAAAGCTGCTTTGAGGGTGCGATGAAAACGTTCAACCATTCCATTGGCAGCAGGGTTGTAGGCCGTTGTCTGATGTAGGGTGATGCCCAGGAGATTCGCTAATGACGTCCACAATTGAGAGGTGAAAGTGGTTCCCCTGTCAGAAGTAATATGCTCAGGGATACCGAATCTTGAAATCCATCCAGAGAGTAAGGCAGATGTACATGAGGTGGACGTTGCAGTTTCCATGGGAATGGCTTCAGGCCAACGAGTGGAGCGGTTGATGAGGGTAAACAGGTAATAAAGTCCTTGTGATGTGGGTAGGGGGCCTACAACGTCGACGTGAATGTGTGCGAAACGACGCTGAGGTTGAGGAAAGGTGCCCACTCCTGAAACCGTGTGTCGATGTACTTTGGAAGTTTGCCAAGAAGTACAGGCGCAGACCCAATCCTTAGCATCCTTAGAAATGCCGTGCCAAATGAACTTTGCCTTCAGCAGCTGTGCAGTAGAACGGCACGAGGGATGTGAAAGGCCGTGAATGAAATCAAACACCTATCGGCGCATGGGAGCAGGAATCCAAGGTCGCGGTCTAACAGTACTGACGTCACAGAAGAGGGTGGTGTTGGAGTCTTCGAGGGGAAAGTCTTCCCAAGGGAGGTACGTGCAGGATGTATTACAAGCTTGATACTCTAGATTCTGTCGTTGGGCTTCAGCCAGGGCGTTGCAATCCAATCCCAGTTGAACGGCAGCCAACGTGTTTCTTAACAGGGCATCGGCAAAGGGATTCATTTTCCCAGGGACGTATTGGAGGGTGCAATTGTATTCAGCCACGGCGGAGAGATGTCGGCGTTGATGGGCGGAGCAGGCATCAGACTGTCGAGTGAAGGCGTGCACCAGAGGCATGTGGTCTGTGCGAATGACGAAGGGCGAACCTTCTAAGAAATGGCGAAAGTGACGGACAGCCAAGTGCACCGCCAGCAATTCTCGATCGAAGGTAGAATAACCCGATTCTGCATTGGACAGTTTTCTGCTGAAGAAGGCCAATGGGCGGGGCGAGCCTTTGACCACCTTCTCGAGTACTGCACCAATAGCAACGTCGCTGGCATCGGTGGAGAGAAGGAGAAGGGCGTGTGGGATACGAAAATTGAGAGCCGCAGCAGTTGATAGGGCCTTCTTTGCATTGCAGAAGGCTGCTTCTTGAAGGGGACCCCACTTCAGGTCCTTTGGTTTGCCCTTGAGGGAGGCGTAGAGGGGAGCAAGAGTGGCGGCAATGGCTGGCAGAAAACGGTGATAATAGTTGATCATGCCCAAGAATTCCTGCAGAGATTTGACGGTCGAGGGCGCGGGGAAGTTCTAAACGGCTGCTACCTTCTCAGGGAGGGGATGGACTCCTTCAGGAGTGATACGGTGCCCTAAGAAGGACACTTTGTTGGCGCCAAAGGTACACTTGTCGTACCGGACTACAAGGCCGTTTTGTTGCAGGCGGTCGAGCACGATGCGCAGGTGACGGAGGTGTTCCTCTTTTGAGGAGGAGAACACAAGTATGTCGTCCACATAACATACACAGAAAGGGAGGTCCCCTAAGATGCCATCCATGAGACGTTGAAACGTTGCCCTCAGCATTACGAAGGCCAAAACAGGAGTAATTGAAGGTGTATGTACCAAACGGAGTGGTGATGGCAGTCTTGGGGATGTCTTCTGGGTTCATAGGCACCTGATAATACCCCTTCAGGAGGTCGAGCGTAGAGAAAACCTTCGCTTTGTGCAGGTAGGAGGTCACGTCGGCAATGTTTGGGAGGGGGTAGTAATCCGGTTCTGTTTGCATGTTCAGGCGCCTGTAATCCCAGCACGGACGGAGGGAGCCGTCTTTCTTCAGAACGATGTGTAAGGGTGACGACCATGGGCTAGAGGCATTTTGGCAAAGGCCCATTTCCTCCATTTCGGCGAACGTCTGTTTGGCGGCTGCCAATCGTTCCGGTGCCAGACGTCTGAATTTTTCGAAGACTGGGGGTCCCGTCGTCTTGATATAGTGATAAATACTGTGCTTGGCAGGAACCGTGGGCGTTTGGCGAAGTTCTAGACGGAAAACTTCCGGGTACGACTTGAGGAGGTTGGCGTAGGCATCCGTGGGTGCGCTGATGTGGAGAGCGAGGTTAGAGGGGCCGGGTTGAATAGGTGTCAACAAGTTCGAGTCTGCGTTGACCAATCGTCGGTGGGCGACATCGACCAGAAGGTGGAAATGAGAGAGGAAATCCGCACCGAGGATTGGCATTGTGACG
>NC_090732.1:31442662-31447662 GCF_036898095.1 Palaemon carinicauda | reverse complement strand
TAAAATAGCCTCATATAGAACCGACAAAAAATAATAGCAAGGACTAATAAAAGAAAAACCTTTAAGTATTATAATTAGGTTAAAATGCTCAAGAAAGGATAATTGGCCCTTAGTTAAAATTTCTAAAGATCGCCCAATTTAACTATATGATTAGAGCTATATTTTCACAATTTAGCCATATAAGAAACAAGACTTTTAAAATAGTGCATCAATGAGTGTCAAAGAAGAGTTAGGTGAACGGTTAGAATTACTTGTAGCCTATTTGTAACAGAATGTGGTCAGTGGTAAAGTCTGGAAATGTAGGAACACGAAGATTAATGTGATCTAGTTAAATGATGGGAACAGAATCATTTATTCTAAAGAGAACATAACTATACTTAGTATACGTTATTAGGCTTTTTACGGATATTTTATGACAGTTATATAGTAGTCAACAAAATTACTTATGTTTAGATAAATAGCTGGTTTAGGTGAATAAGGTGAACGGATTCCTAAATAAGTTATAAGAGAAGTTTGAAAATAAAACTAAAAAGTCTAGTGTCACAAAAGTCTAGTGTCACTTAGTCTTTAAAAGGTGCGTATGAAATGATTGATGTGTAACTTTTATTTTTTTTATGATGTGGTCACGGAGTGAGAGAATAATAATAATAATGATAATAATAATAATAATAATAATAATAATAATAATAATAATAATAATAATAATAATAATAATAATAATAATAATAATAATAATAATAATAAATTTTCCCCTTTAAAGTAGAAGAGGTCTCAAGAAATTTTAATATTTAGGTAATCATAGTTATTCAAACAAATATGGGAATACAGTATATATCAAACATGTAAACAATATAACATCGTAGCCAGGTGAAAAGGTAGATATAATAGAACTTCAACAAAAAATCGTGGAGAAAACAAGGAAATAGACCTGTGAACTCATTTTGACTTCCAAATTCATACTTTACATGATAGGTTACTCTTTAAGGTCTCCATTGCGGTAAATGGCGAGGCACTTTAATAGATATCCTGGGAGAGGTTGTCGAAAATTTCTAAAACATTACTTGCGTTTAAATACATTTACTAGATGAAATAATTTTCTACCGTTACCTTACTGAATTTGGTTGGAGAGAGAGAGAGAGAGAGAGAGAGAGAGAGAGAGAGAGAGAGATTAGTCATTAATTACAAATAAATTCTGCCATATTGTATTCTTATATTGTAAGGAGTTTACTAAATTATTGGTATTTTTTTCCACAATGAATTTTAAGTACGCTTTGTAAAAAGTAGGTCGTATCTAATCTGATATTATACATTTATTAGATAAAATAATTTCTCTTCCTTACACTACTGCAATGGAATTTGGCTAGAGAGAGAGAGAGAGAGAGAGAGAGAGAGAGAGAGAGAGATTCTGAATTGAGTGGTCAGTAATTACAAATATATTATGCAGAATTTGTATTCTTATATCAAAATGGAGATTACTAAATTAATATAATATTTTTCCATAAGACATTTTAAGCACGTTTTGTAAAAAAGTATTCAGTATCTAGTCTAATTGGCCGCTCTTGATATCAATTCATAATTCAGGTAAACAATTCGTATAGTTTTCGGCTTAGTTACCATGAAGAATATCATGGTAATTATAATATAGCTAAAATAGGGTTAGCTATTTACTAGGGATTAGTAAGACAAATCTTCCACTATATTTGTGTCTTTTCAAATAGCTATTTTACACTGAAAAAAAGACTCTACCTGATAGAGGATATTGAATGAGGTTCTGAAGCTCGTTATATTAGAATATTCCATTCAATAATAAAATCAAATGAAAGATTTCTGCATGGGTAAATAATATGATATAATTAAAGATAAATCATACAATTACCAGCTTGTTTTGTAAAAGACTACATTTTTTTCTTTCTTTCATTAGAGGATACAATACAAAAATTAGTATATATCTGTTTTCATACTGTGAATATCCCTACTTTTGAAATGATGCATAAAAATAATTTCCAAGAACCTTCAGGAGTATGGTTTATATGGCTTCTGGAATCTAAATAAGAGATACGTAGAGTTTAGATACATACATTTTTTTTTTTTTTTTTTTTTTTTTTTTTTTTTTGAATGATGGTGAAATATTAAATGGAAATCGTGAAAATAAGCAGACTTTTATAAGGAAAAATATTACAGCTTTGAATATTGATGTGTTAGAAAAAAATCATGAATTCTTGAAACGATAAAATTTGAATTTTCAATATAAAGTGGATTACAAAACAGATTTACGTATTTTGTTCTTAACGGGAAAAGGATTGATGTCCCACTGAGTTTCTAATAAGAGAGTTTTAGTGTGAGGAGAAAGGTCCACCCAAGTAAAGATTTTCATGTCTCTGATTTTGTGAAAGATATATTGATAATTTTTTTGTGTATGCTGGTATATGAAAGAGAGAGAGAAAGAGAGAGAGAGAGAGAGAGAGAGAGAGAGAGAGAGAGAGAGATATCCCCTCTTGAAAAAATATGTAAACTTGATGAAATAACATATTAATCTGAACTTTTAGAAACTTAACATATCAAAGACTGTAAAAATAAGGAACGAAGCTATTAAGTAGAAAATTCTAGAGATTACAGTCATATGTAAATAAATAAACTAAGATTTCAACTGACAGTGCACCTATTTATTTAATTAGCGAAATGCAACTTATCTCTTTTTCCTGGAATTTGCAGGAGGAAAATATATGGTATATATAGAAATCAGGTTGAATGTAAGGAAGAGAAAAAAAGGGAAATAAGAAAACCTTCCAATTAAACACGACAGTGAAGAAATGCATGCCATACATTCTTGATAGTTATAATGTATAGTGTTTACATGTTCGATAAGACTTGGAAAACAGTATTTTTCCGTGTATGTTATTGAAATGAATATTATTATAGTATCTACAAACATATATTTGAACGGAAAAAAATTACTGAAATTTTATATTTGACCAAACTATAATAAAATGAAAACAATGTTTCACTTAAAGGAATGTTAGTGAACAAACTTTCGATGTCGAAGCTGCACATAACATAGTTATTTGCATCTCCGACAGAATTTATCAAGTCCACAAATTCATAAGTATTTTTTCAGGGTATATTCATTTGTTGTGAGGGGGCCGAGCTTAGTTACTAGATGTTTAATTCGAACTTTAAACATGGAGAACAAAATTAACTACAGGGTTCGTAAGTGGAAGAAGGATGGCATATTGTCAGACGAAACGGCTTCAGCAATGATGGCAACAGGAACACAACCTGGTATTATGTATGGTGCCCCAAAGATTCACAAAAGAAGTATTCCTCTGAGACCAATTCTCAGCGCTATTAATACCTGCTCCTATGACCTGTCCAAACATCTAGTAACTAAGCTCGCCCCTCTCACAATAAATGAATATACCCTGAAAAATACATATGAATTTGTAGACTTGATAAATTATATCGGAGATGCAAATAACAATGTTATGTGCAGCTTCGACATCGAAAGTTTGTTCACTAACATTAATTTAAGAGAGACATTGGAGATAATTCTTGAACAGCTTTTCCCTAACCCAAAGGACAATTCCGAAGGTTTCAGTAAAAAACAATTTAAAATACTATTAAAACTAGCTACCACTACATCCACATTCATGTTTAATGACAAGTTATATGAGCAGGTAGATGGAGTAGCAATGGGATCGCCGTGTGGACCAACCTTGGCAAATTTATTTTTATGTTATTGTGAAGGGAAATGGTTGAATGATTGTCCTGTTGAATTTAAGCCTTTTTTTGTACCGTCGATATGTAGACGATACAATTTTACTTTTCAAAAATTTAGATCACATAAGCCAGTTTTTAGATAATTTAAATACAAAGCATCGTAACATAAAATTTACGAAAGAAAATGAACAGGATGATACCTTGCTTTTCTCGATGTCTTGGTCTCTCGGAAACATAATACCTTTGAGACCTCAGTATTTGGAAAAAACTCTTTTACAGGACTAATCACTCATTTTTTAAGCTCAAAACCAAAAATCTACAAAATTAATTCGATAAAAACACTGTTATATAGATGTTATCATGTATATTCAACTTATCTGGGTTTCATGAGGAAGAAAATTTTCTAAAATCATTTTTTATTACCAATGGGTTCCCTCTGAACCTCTATTATAATCATGTCAAGAAGTTTTTAGATAAAATTTACAGTCAAAATATAACAATTCAAACAGTCAGTAAGAAAAAGTTATATGTCTCCTTTCCGTACTATGGTTATGTTTCGGAGAGACTAAGAACAGAGGTTAAAAGTGTTGTGGGGAAATGTTATCCCCACATAGATTTAAAACAAATTTTTACCCACAAGTTCTCAGTTGGCTCACTGTTTAAATATAAGGAGAGTCTACCTACTCCCTTGGTTTCGGTGCCATATACACTTTTCAATGTGCACTCTGTAATGAGTGCTACACTGGAAGCACATCTAGACAGCTTCAGTGTAGGATTTCGGAGCACATGGGGAGATCGGAGATCGGTACGAACCAATATACCGTTAAGTAAGAAACCAATTTCAGCTATTTATGACCACGCATTTAAATCTGGTCATGCCATTTCTAAGGAAAATTTCAAAATTACGGACAGACATAGTAACGTCAGGCAGCTGATAATCTTGGAGTCTTTATACATGTTTAAGACAAAACCCAGCTTGAATGAGGGCTTACCTGTTAAGTTACCGGTGACCCATTGATCCGTTTGGTCTGTGGGTTGCTGGTCCGGATGGGTGGTCATCATCTCCTGCGGGTGACTAGGTATATTAGTTATCGAGTCTTTTATACAGTTATATAGTTGTTTGTAATAAGTCTTTTTTAAGGTTTTATGTTCCTTGATTGGTTGATTTTACAGCTAGTTGATCAGTTTATGAAAGTGTATCTTCCTAACTATGTACTTAGGATGATTTTATTAATTTTATTCATTTTACATATGATAATTGCAGATAGGCTGGAGATGACATA
>NC_090732.1:31435162-31437662 GCF_036898095.1 Palaemon carinicauda | reverse complement strand
TCCCATTCCAGTCTGCTTGGGATTTCATATAGCTTTTACAAGAGTATGATACATCAGGGACAGGCTGCTCAGTCTTCATTACCAATGAAATCAAGGCATGATCAGATGTCCCCACTGGAAAACCAACCTCCCTACTGATATAACACCAGGGGGGTCAGTGTATACGAGGTCCAAGCAATTACGAGACCTGTGAGTAGCTTCATTTATGATTTGCTCAAAGCCTGATTCAGAGGCAAAGTCTAATGCCCTTAAGCCATAGCAATCGGTAGGAGAGATAGAACTTAACAATTCCCTTTGGTAAGCATTAAAATTTCTAACAAACACAAAAGAACTGTCCTCTAATCTAATTTCAATTTTTACACTATTTTCTATATGTAATCATGTTAAGGGAAATTTTTTTAGGTGAAAATTTTCTCTAAACATTGAAAGAATTTTTAAACCGGTAACTTTACTAATAAAATAAACAATACAAGTGGTAACCGAGGATGCTCAGTATTTAATAGCCTACTTATATTTGAAGGGAAAAAGGAAAATCCTTATACACATAATACCGTTGGAGTGCCGACGAGCGTAGCTTAGTTTCAAGTAAACACGGATAGTATTCTGTTCGCACTGTTTTTTTTTATGCTACTTTGAAACAAATGAGTAAACTTAACGAAAGAAAAAAATCAAACACAGGAGTATAGGCTACTGAATAAAGCCTCAATATCAAACGAATAAGAGGGCTTTATCTTAATTCCATTATTTCTAAATATGCTGAGAATAGGGTTAAATTTCGAACAAACTAGAAAAACTATCACAGCCGAGCAAAGGCCAATTCAAGTATTGTATGTAATTAATAGAAACCTTTGAGTAATGCCAAAACACTTGCCCACGCAACCGCTTCACAAAATAGGAGAGTAAGGATAATGTTTTAAATTACTAGCAAAGCGAGACATATCGGAGGAAAGATTAATGATTGAAACATAGATAAAGTCTTTCCCCCACACAGCCTACGCACGAAGCTAAACGTGTACCGCATGGCAAAACAAAGGATCAGCGAGTTAATGTTAAATTAGGAGAAAATAATTAATTAGATAACAAAATTAAAGTAAATGCTGCATATGTAACGTTATTAGTTAAGGATGGGTGACGACAGCTGCGACTAGGAATTACTCCCCAGAATGCCTAGATAATGGAATGGAATTTCTATTTTCAATGCAAGCAACCGCTTGGTCTACCAATCTACAAAGCCTCAATTTTTGTTTTTTTCTTCCTATTTCATCTTATATTCTACTACGTCTCGATACAGAAAAAAAGAATAAAACACATTGACGAATAGAACACTCTTTCAAGGATTGAATGTAGATTCTGCCATTGATGGAAAGTTGAATAAATGATAAAACTCAGGATATTAACATTAGCAGCTGACGAGAGAGAGAGAGAGAGAGAGAGAGAGAGAGAGAGAGAGAGAGAGAGAGATTAGCTAACATAAATGCGTAAAAAAAATCTCGTACACAGACTGAAGCATTAATGATAATAATAAGGGCCATATTTTACCATATTTAAAATAAATTGTCAATTCGCTTTAACAAAAGTTAGTATAAAGTGTACTTTGAATTGGAAACCTTCCCTTTTCTTTTTCCGCTTCCCGGAAACTTAGAATTACCATCGATCTAAAAGTTAGTTACCGATGAACTTATTCATTTGTAACGTGTAGCAATTTATTCGAATCTTTTCGTTTGAAGCAAACGTTTTAGGTTAAATCAGTTCTGGTATTTCAGTCACATAGATATTAATTTCCGATGAGGATTTCTTTTCAGAACTGAAAAGAAATATTAAATCATGAAATTTGAACTAAAGTGTTATCAAAGGTAAAGAAAGAGAGAGAGAGAGAGAGAGAGAGAGAGAGAGAGAGAGAGAGAGAGAGAGAGAGGGGGGGGGGTTCTTTACTACACTGTTTTTTTTCTTTTTTTTTTAGAATTACCTTCATACAGCGACAAATTGCTTTAAATTGTGATATGTGAACTGTTTATAACACTTTTGCGTGACAAAGAGTCTGAAAGGAATGAAAAACTATTAAATTAACATTCTCTCTACAATAGGAAGGAACAATTTTGATAACAAATATGATGAGATTTGAAATATTTTACAGTGATATTAAAAAAATAAGATGTTGCTTGAATGCTTTTGCAGTGATAAAATAAAATAATGATGTTGCTTGAATGCTTTTGCAATGATAAAAAATATAATAATTTTTAAATGCTTTCGCTGTGATTAAAAAAATATGTAATTTAAATGCTTTTGCAGTGATTAAAATAAATATGAGGAAGTTTCAATGTTTTTTTCAGTGATTAAAAATAAATAATGTAGTTTGAATGCTTTTGCAGTGAAAAAAAAGTAAGATGTAGAAATCAAATGATCATTTTAACATATAAAACATGTTCATATTGAAATCCTTAAATGCGAGATTTCCTTGTTAAAATCTTAGTGTATGTAAGATAATACGTATGAACGGAGA
>NC_090732.1:31427662-31430162 GCF_036898095.1 Palaemon carinicauda | reverse complement strand
TACCCTACTGCAATGGAATTTGGTTAGAGAGAGAGAGAGAGAGAGAGAGAGAGAGAGAGAGAGAGAGAGAGATTCTGAATTGAGTGGTCAGTAATTACAAATATATTATGCAGAATTTGTATTCTTATATCAAAATGGAGATTACTAAATTAATGTAATATTTTTCCATAAGACATTTTAAGCACGTTTTGTAAAAAAGTATTCAGTATCTAGTCTAATTGGCCGCTCTTGATATCAATTCATAATTCAGGTAAACAATTCGTATAGTTTCGGCTTAGTTACCATGAAGAATATCATGGTAATTATAATATAGCTAAAATAGGGTTAGCTATTTACTAGGCATTAGTCAGACCAATCTTCCACTATATTTATGTCTTTTCAAATAGCTATTTTACACTGAAAAAAAGACTTTACCTGATATAGGATATTCAATGAGGTTCTGAAGCTTGTTATATTAGAATATTCCATTCAATAATAAAATCAAATGAAATATTTCTGCATGGGTAAATAATATGATATAATTAAAGATAAATCATACAATTACCAGTTTGTTTTGTAAAAGACTACATTTTTTTTCTTTCTTTCATTAGAGGATACAATACAAAAATTAGTATATATCTGTTTTCATACTGTGAATATCCCTACTTTTGAAAATGATGCATAAAAATAATTTCCAAAAACCTTCAGGAGTATGGTTTATATGGCTTCTGGAATCTAAATAAGAGATACGTACAGTTTAGATACATACATTTTTTTTTTTTTTTTTTTTTTTTTTGAATGATGGTGAAATATTAAATGGAAATCGTGAAAATAAGCAGACTTTTATAAGGAAAAATATTACAGCTTTGAATATTGATGTGTTAGAAAAAAATCATGGAATTCTTGAAACGATAAAATTTGAATTTTCAATATAAAGTGGATTACAAAACAGATTTACGTATTTTGTTCTTAACGGGGAAAGGATTGATGTCCCACTGAGTTTCTAATAAGAGAGTTTTAGTGTGAGGAGAAAGGGTCCACCCAAGTAAAGATTTTCATGTCTCTGTTGATGATTTTGTGAAAGATATATTGATAATTTTTTTGTGTATGCTGGTATATGAAAGAGAGAGAGAGAGAGAGAGAGAGAGAGAGAGAGAGAGAGAGAGAGAGAGAGAGAGAGAGAGAGAGAGAGAGAGAGAGAGATATCCCCTCTTGAAAAAATATGTAAACTTGATGAAATAACATATTAATCTGAACTTTTAGAAACTTAACATATCAAAGACTGTAAAAATAAGGAACGAAGCTATTAAGTAGAAAATTCTAGAGATTACAGTCATATGTAAATAAATAAACTAAGATTTCAACTGACAGTGCACCTATTTATTTAATTAGCGAAATGCAACTTATCTCTTTTCCCTGGAATTTGCAGGAGGAAAATATATGGTATATATAGAAATCAGGTTGAATGTAAGGAAGAGAAAAAAAGGGAAATAAGAAAACCTTCCAATTAAACACGACAGTGAAGAAATGCATGCCATACATTCTTGATAGTTATAATGTATAGTGTTTACATGTTCGATAAGACTTGGAAAACAGTATTTTTTCCGTGTATGTTATGAAATGAATATTATTATAGTATCTACAAACATATATTTGAACGAGAAAAAATTACTGAAATTTTATGTTTGACCAAACTACAATAAAATGAAAACAATGTTTCTCTTAAAGGAATGTTAGTGAACAAACTTTCGATGTCGAAGCTGCACATAACATAGTTATTTGCATCTCCCGACAGAATTTATCAAGTCTAAAAATTCATAAGTATTTTTTTTAGGTTATATTCATTTGTTTTGAGGGGGGCGAGCTTAATACTAGATGTTTAATTCGAACTTTAAACATGGAGAACAAAATTAACTACAGGGTTCGTAAGTGGAAGAAGGATGGCATATTGTCAGACGAAACGGCTTCAGCAATGATGGCAACAGGAACACAACCTGGTATTATGTATGGTGCCCCAAAGATTCACAAAAGAAGTATTCCTCTGAGACCAATTCTCAGCGCTATTAATACCTGCTCCTATGACCTGTTCAAACATCTAGTAACTAAGCTCGCCCCTCTCACAACAAATGAATATACCCTGAAAAATACTTATGAATTTGTAGACTTGATAAATTATGTCGGAGATGCAAATAACAATGTTATGTGCAGCTTCGACATCGAAAGTTTGTTCACTAACATTCCTTTAAGAGAAACATTGGAGATAATTCTTGAACAGCTTTTCCCTAACCCAGAGGACATTTCCAAAGGTTTCAGTAAAAAAACAATTTAAAATACTATTAGAACTAGCTACCACTACATTCACATTCATGTTTAATAACAAGTTATATGAGCAGGTAGATGGAGTAGCAATGGGGATCGCCGTGTGGACCAACCTTGGCAAATATATTTTTATGTTATTGTGAATGGAAATGGTTGAATGATTGTCCTGTAGAATTTAAGCCTTTTTTGTACCGTCGATATG
>NC_090732.1:31417662-31422662 GCF_036898095.1 Palaemon carinicauda | reverse complement strand
GGGAATACATGATTACCTTCAGCAAGCCTATTAAGACATTTTGACAGAAGACGTTCAAAAAATTTTTTATATTACGGGAGTAATTGGGCGGTAATTAGTTAGACTTGAGCTACCACAAACACATTTACATAGAGGAGCAACATTACCAATTTTCCAACGAGTGCTAAAAGTTCCTCTTCTTGCTAACTTCCGAAAAATAACAAATAACTCTGGAGCTAAGAAATCTGCAGTCTTTAAAAAGAAAAAAAAAAATATCATTTGGTTCTACACCTCTATAAGCATCAAGGTCCATCAATAGAGCTTTAATTTCACGAGATCGAAAAGCTAAACTAGTTTGTTTAGCCCCAGGAGAACAGGAATGAGGAAGTTCAAGTTGTTCATTATTCTCTTTACTGTCAAAACATCAGCCAAAATGGTTGCCTTTTCCTTTGGACAGTGAATGACTGAGCTATCTGGTTTAAGTAAAGGAGGAACTGTTGCCTCTACACCAAAGAGTGCAGATTTAAGGGTAGACCACCATTTATGTTCCTGAGTTGTACCAGAAAGAGTTTCTTTTATGGTTGAATTTTATTCCTTTTCAATTGAGTCAAAAACTCTCTAAGTACACGCTGGAAGCTGAGTATAGTTATTCCAGGGCAAATCTCAACTGTCACCCTTCCAAAGATGATAGGCCTCCTGCTTCTCCAAATAAGCACGTCTACAATCATCATTGAACCATGGTTTGTCCTTCACTTGGTACCTTAGCACACGAGAAGGGATACGCCTATCAATTATGTTGAGTAGATTCTCATTCAAAGGGACAACAGTATTAACACTTCTATATAATTTTGCTCAATTCAAGCACAAAAGATCATGCAAAATTCCATTCCAGTCTGCTTGGGATTTTATATAACATTTACAAGAGTATGATACATCAGGGACAGGCTGCTCAGTCTTCATTACTAATGAAATCAAGGCATGATCAGATGTCCCCACTGGAGAACCAACCTCCCTACTGATATAACGCCAGGGGGGTCAGTGTATACGAGGTCTTAGCAATTACCAGACCTGTGAGTAGCTTCATTTATGATTTGCTCAAAGCCTGATTCAGAGGCAAAGTCTAAAGCCCTTAAGCCATGGCAATCGGTACGAGAGATAGAACTTAACAATTCCCTATGTTAAGCATTAAAATTTCCAACAAACACAAAAGAACTGTCCTCTTAATCTACTTTAAATTTTTACACTATTTTCTATATATAATCATGTAAAGGGAAATTTTTTTTAGGTAAAAATTTACTCTAAACATTGAAAGAATTTTTAAACCGGTAACTTTACTAATAAGAAAAAAAAAACAATACAAGTGGTAACCGAGGATGCTCAGTATTTAATAGCCTACTTATATTTGAAGGGTATAAGGAAAATCCCTATACACATGATACCGTTGGAGTGCCGACGAGCGTAGCTTGGTTTCAAGTAAACACGGATAGTATTCTGTTAGCACTGTTTTTTTTTTATGGTATTTTGAAACAAATGAGTAAACTTAACGAAAGAAAAAAAACAATCAAACACAGGAGTATAGGCTACTGAATAAAGCCTCAAAATCAAACGAATAAGAGGGCCTTATCTTAATTCCATTATTTCTAAATATGCTGAGAATAGGGTTAAATTTCGAACAAACTAGAAAAACTATCACAGCCGAGCAAAGGCCAATTCAAGTATTGTATGTAATTAATAGAAACCTTTGAGTAATGCCAAAACACTTGCCCACGCAACCGCTTCACAAAATAGGAGAGTAAGGATAATGTTTTAAATTACTAGCAAAGCGAGACATATCGGAGGAAAGATTAATGATTGAAACATAGATAAAGTCTTTCCCCCACACAGCCTACGCACGAAGCTAAACGTGTACCGCATGGCAAAACAAAGGATCAGCGAGTTAATGTTAAATTAGGAGAAAATAATTAATTAGATAACAAAATTAAAGTAAATGGTGCATATGTAACGTTATTAGTTAAGGATGGGTGACGACAGCTGCGACTAGGAATTACTCCCCAGAATGCCTAGATAATGGAATGGAATTTCTATTTTCAATGCAAGCAACCGCTTGGTCTACCAATCTACAAAGCCTCAACTTTTTTTTCCTCCTATTTGTCTTATATTCTACTACGTCTCGATACAGAAAAAAAGAATAAAACCAATTGACGAATAGAACACTCTTTCAAGGTTTGAATGTAGATTCTGCCATTGTTGGAAAGTTGAATAAATGATAGAACTCACGATATTAACATTAGCAGCTGACAAGAGAGAGAGAGAGAGAGAGAGAGAGAGAGAGAGAGAGAGAGAGAGAGAGAGAGAGAGAGAGAGAGAGAGAGAGATATTGATTAACATAAATGCGTAAAAAAATCTCGTACACAGACTGAAGCATTAATGATAATAGCAAGGGCCACATTTTACCATATTTAAAATAAATTGTCAATTCGCTTTAACAAAAGTTAGTATAAAGTGTACTTTGAATTGGAAACCTTCCCTTTTCTTTATCCGCTTCACCGAAACTTAGAATTACCATCGATCTAAGAGTTAGTTACCGATGCACTTATTCATTTGTAAAGTGTAGCAATTTATTCGAATCTTTTCGTTTGAAGTAAACGTTTTAGATTCAATCAGTTCTGGTATTTCAGTCACATAGATATTAATTTCCGACGAGGATTTCTTTTCAGAACTGAAAAGAAATATTAAATCATGAAATTTGAACTAAATTGTCATCAAAGGTAAGAGAGAGAGAGAGAGAGAGAGAGAGAGAGAGAGAGAGAGAGAGAGAGAGAGAGAGAGAGAGAGAGAGAGAGAGAATGTTAACATACAAGTAGATAGGTAAAAAGAAAAAAAAAACTCGTAAAAAGGCTGTAACAATAATGGTAATAATAAGGGGCATATTATACCATGAATAAAATAAATTATGTTAATTTAACTTTAAGTAAAGTTAGGATAAAGTGGACTCCGAATTGGAAATCTTCTTGCCTTCCCTTTATTCTTATCCCGGGATCTTAGGCTCAGCATCGATCAAAGTAAGTTGCCGATGCACTTCTTCAATTTCACAGTTTAAAAATTTATTCAAGATTTTTCTTTTAAAGTAGACTCTGGACTAAATCAATGTCCGTCTTTTAGTCACCTTGAAATAAATTTCCGATGATGATTTCGTTCTATCAATGAAATTAATATATATCTAAATTTGAATTGAGGTCTTATCAGAGAGAGAGAGAGAGAGAGAGAGAGAGAGAGAGAGAGAGAGAGAGAGAGAGAGATAGGTTCTTTAGTGCACAGTTTTTTTTTTTTTTTTTTTTTTTTTAGAATTACCTTCATACAGCGACAAATTGCTTTAAAGTGTGATATATGAACTGTTTATAACATGTTCGCGTGACAAAGAGTCTGAAAGGAATGAAAAACTATTAGATTAAAATTTTCTCTACAATAGGAAGGAAAAATTTTGATAACAAATTTGATGAGATTTGAAATATTTTACAGTGATATTAAAAAAATAAGTTGTGGTTTGAATGCTTTTGCAGTGATAAAATAAAATATGATGTTGCTTGAATGCTTTTGCAGTGATAAAAAATATAATATGGTTTAAATGCTTTTACGGTGATTAAAAAAATATCATGTAGTTTAAATGTTTTTGCAGTGATTAAAATAAATATGAGGAAGTTTCAATGTTTTTTGCAGTGATTAAAAATAAATAATGTAGTTTGAATGCTTTTGCAGTGACAAAAAAAGTAAGATGTAGTTTGAATGCTTTAGCAATGACTAAAAAAAATTATGTACTTTGAATGCTTTTGCAGTTATAGAAAAATAAGATGTAGTTTGAATGCTTTAGCAATGATTAAAAAAATTATGTAGTTTGAATGCTTTTGCAGTGATAGAAAAATAAGATGTAGTTTGAATGCTTTAGCAATGATTAAAAAAAATATGTAGTTTTTTATGCTTTTGCAGTGATAGAAAAAATAAGATGTAGTTTGAATGCATTAGCATTGATTACAAAAATATGATGTAGTTTCAATCCTTAAGCAGTAATAGCCTTTAAACTTTACGTGTTTATTAGGAATGACCAAATTGTTAAACAATTTGATCGTCTCGTAAAAAGACAAATTGAATATGTGAATAGGGTATTGTGAGCAATTGGGTGTAGATGAGTCCTCACAAAATAGAATAAAACACAATGACGAATAGAACACTCTTTCAAGGATTGAATCTTGATTCTACCATTGATGGAAAGTTGAATAAATGATAGAACTCAGGATATTAACATTAGCAGCTGACGAGAGAGAGAGAGAGAGAGAGAGAGAGAGAGAGAGAGAGAGAGAGAGAGAGAGAGAGAGAGAGATTGGTTAACATAAATGCGTAAAAAAAATCTCGTACACAGACTGAAGCATTAATGGTAAAAATAAAGGCCATATTTTACCATATTTAAAATAAATTGTCAATTCGCTTTAACAAAAGTTAGTATAAAGTGTACTTTGAATTGGAAACCTTCCCTTTTCTTTTTCCGCTTCCCGGAAACTTAGAATTACCATCGATCTAAAAGTTAGTTACCGATGCACTTATTCATTTGTAACGTGTAGCAATTTATTCGAATCTTTTCGTTTGAAGCAAACGTTTTAGGTTAAATCAGTTCTGGTATTTCAGTCACATAGATATTAATTTCCGATGAGGATTTATTAAATATTAAATATTAAATCACTAAACTTGAACTAAAGTGTTATCAAAGGTAAAAGAGAGAGAGAGAGAGAGAGAGAGAGAGAGAGAGAGAGAGAGAGAGAGAGAGAGAGAGAGAGAGAGAGAGATGTTAACATACGAGTAAATAGGTAAAAAGAAAAAGAAAACTCGTAAAAAGGCTATAACAATAATGCTAATAATAAGGGCCATATACCATGAATGAAATAAATTATGTTAATTTAACTTTAAGTAAAGTTAGGATAAAGTGGACTCCGAATTGGTAATCTTCTTGCCTTCCCTTTATCCTTATCTGG
>NC_090732.1:31407662-31412662 GCF_036898095.1 Palaemon carinicauda | reverse complement strand
TGTTAAGCGTAGTTGGAAAAGTGTATGGTAGAGTAATGATTAATAGGATCAAGGATAAAACAGAGAATGCAATCTTAGAAATACAGGGTGGTTTTAGAAGAGGTAGGGGTTATATGAATCAGATTTTTACAGTATCGCAGATATGCGAGAAATATTTAGCAAAAGGTAAGGAGGTGTATGTTGCGTTTATGGATCTGGAGAAAGCGTATGATAGAGTTGAAAGGGAAACAATGTGGAATGTGATGAGGTTATATGGAGTTGGTGGAAAGTTGTTGCAAGCAGTGAAAAGTTTCTACAAAGGTAGTAAAGCATGTGTTAGGATAGGAAATGAAGTGAGTGATTGGTTTCCGGTGAGAGTGGGGCTGAGACAGGGATGTGTGATGTCACCGTGGTTGTTTAACTTGTATGTTGATGGAGTGGTGAGAGAGGTGAATGTTCAAGTGCTTGGACGAGGATTAAAACTGGTAGACGAGAATGGCTATGAATGGGAGGTAAATCAGTTGTTGTTTGCGGATGATACTGTACTGGTTGCAGACACAGAAGAGAAGCTTGACCGACTAGTGACAGAATTGGGAAGGGTGTGTGAGAGAAGGAAGTTGAGAGTTAATGTGGGTAAGAGTAAGGTTATGAGATTTACGAGAAGGGAAGGTGGTGCAAGGTTGAATGTCATGTTGAATGGAGAGTTATTGAGGAAGTGGATCAGTCTAAGTACTTGGGGTCTGTTGTTGCAGCAAATGGTGGAGTGGAAGCAGATGTATGTCAGAGAGTGAATGAAGGTTAAAAAGTGTTGGGGGCAGTTAAGGGAGTAGTAAAAAATAGAGGGTTGGGCATGAATGTAAAAAGAGTTCTATATGAAAAAGTGATTGTACCAACTATGATGTATGGATCCGAGTTGTGGGGAATGAAAGTGACGGAGAGACCGAAATTGAATGTGTTTGAGATGAAGTGTCTAAGGCGTATGGCTGGTGTATCTCGAGTAGATAGGGTTAGGAACGAAGTGGTGAGAGTGAGAACGGGTGTAAGAAATGAGTTAGCAGCTAGAGTGGATATGAATGTGTTGAGGTGGTTTGGCCATGTTGAGAGAATGGAAAATGGCTGTTTGCTAAAGAAGATGATGAATGCAAGAGTTGATGGGAGAAGCACAAGAGGAAGGCCAAGGTTTGGGTGGATGGATGGAGTGAAGAAAGCTCTGGGTGATAGGAGGATAGATGTGAGAGAGGCAAGAGAGCGATAGAAATAGGAATCAATGGCGAGCGATTGTGACGCAGTTCCGGTAGGCCCTACTGCTGCCTCCGGTGCCTTAGATGACCGCGGAAGTAGCAGCAGTAGGGGATTCAGCATTATGAAGCTTCATCTGTGGTGGATAATGTGGGAGGGTGGGCTGTGGCACCCTAGCAGTACCAGCTGAACTCGGTTGAGTCCCGTGTTAGGCTGGAGGAACGTAGAGAGTAGAGGTCCCCTTTTTTGTTTGGTTTCATTTATTGATGTCGGCTACCCCCCAAAAAATTGGGGAAGTGCCTTGGTATATGTATGTATGTAAGTTTGAATGACGATTAAGTATTTATAATAGATACAATGATAATTTTCAAATCTAACTAAATATTTGGTGGATGGTTAAGGGAGATATATATTTTTTTCCTGGTATTAATCTTTGGTTTTTAGCATTACATTGTATGCAAAAGATGAAAGGCGAAGGGAAATTACTCTTATCCACTTCGAGTGTAACATCGCTTGGAATCCTATACTGACAGCGGTCAATGACGTTCTGTCATTTATATTGGTTTGCCAATGATTCATTGGTCAATTGTAATTTGTAATCGGCTTCTACAAGAGCTAGATAGTGGACAAGACATCCTTTTCATTGGTGGACAGACACTGGTGTTGTGGGGAGGTAATGAGGCTGGCTATGTGGTCAACTCCAGAAGCAGTGCATCAGTTCATTCATCTGTTGTGAACTATGGCCAAATTTCTCCCGATGATTATCTCTACTATTATCGTTTGGAAAGGAAGGTTGCAAACCAATTTGGAAAAAGGAAAAGTTGGAACCCAATGACCAATATATGTAAAATAGCCTCATGTCGAAACGAGAAAAAATAATAGAAATGAAGAATACAAGAAAATTAATTAAATATAATTAGGTTAACCTGCTTAAGAAAGGATAATTGGACCCTAGTTTGAATTTCTAAAGATAGCCAAATTTAACTATTTGATTAGAGATATATTTTCACAATTTAGCCATGTAAGAAACAAGAATTCTAAAATAGTGTGCATCAATAAGTGTCAAAGAAGAGCTAGGTGAACAGTTCGAATTACTTATAGCCTATTTTTAGCAGAAGGTGGTCTGTGGTAAAGTCTGGAAATATAGGAACACGAAGAATAATGTGATCTAGTCAAATATGGAAACTGAATAAAATATTTCCAAGGGGACATAACTATACTTACTATACGTTAGTAGGTTTTTTATGGGAATTTTGTGGCAGCAATGTAGTAGTCAACCAAATTATTAATATTGAGATACATAGCTTGTTTACGTGATTAAGTCGAACAGATTCCCAAATAAGTAAGTTATAGGAAGTAAGACAATGAAACTAAAAAGTCTAGTGTCACTCACTTAGTCCTTAGAAATGATTGAAGTTTAACTTGTATTTTTTTATGATAGAGTTACAGAGTGACAGAATAATAATAATAATAATAATAATAATAATAATAATAATAATAATAATAATAATAATAATAATAATAATAATAGTAATCATAATCATAATAATAATAATCATAATAATAATAATAATAATAATAATAATAATAAAAATAATAAATTTTCCCCTTTAAAGTAGAAGAGGTCTCTAGAAATTTTAATATTTAGCTAATTATATTATTTAATCAAACAAATATTGGAATACAGTATCAATCATGTAAACAATATAACATCGTAGCCAGGTGAAAAGGTAGATATAACAGAACTTAAACAAAATATCGTGGAGAAAACAAGGAAATAGACCTGTGAACTCATTTTGACTTTCAAATCTATACTTTACATGATAGGTTACTCTTTAAGGTCTCCATTGCGGTAAATGGCGAGGCACTTTAATAGATATCCTGGGAGAGGTTGTCGAAAATTTCTAAAACATTATTTGCGTGTAACATATATTTACTAGATGGAATAATTTTCCATCTTTACCCTACTGCAATGGAATTTGGAGAGAGAGAGAGAGAGAGAGAGAGAGAGAGAGAGAGAGAGAGAGAGAGAGAGAGAGAGAGAGAGAGAGAGAGAGAGATATTGAATAAGGTTACGAGGCTTGTTATATTAGAATATTTCATTCAATAATAAAAATCAAATAAAAGATTTCTGCATGGGTGAAGAATATGAGATATGTCTAAATATAAATCACACAACTACCAACTTCCTTGCAAAATAAACTATTTTTTTTCTTTCTTTCATTAGAGGATACAGTAAAAAAAATAGTACATATCTGTTTTCATACCGTGAATATCCTACTTTTGAAAAGAATGCAGTATAATAATCTCCACGAACGTTTCAGGAGTATGGTTTATATGGCTTCTGGAATCTCAATAAGAGATACGTACAATTTAGAGCCAATCTTTTTTGTTTCAATGACGCTGAAACATTAAATGGATATCGTGAAATAAGAAGACTTTTAGAAGGGTAAAAAATAGAGATTTGTATATTGATGTGTGAAAGAAAAAAATCATGGAATCCTTGAGACGAGAAAATTCTCTATTTTCAAGGTTAAGTAGATTGCAAAACAGATTTACGTATTCGTTTCTTAACGGGGAAAGGTTTGAGTTTCTACTGAATTTCCAATGAGAAAGTTTTAGTGTGAGGAGAAAGGGCCACCCAAGTAAATATCTTTATGTCTATGTTGATGATATCAGGAAATAGATATTAATGATTTTTTGTGTATGCTAGTAAGAGAGAGAGAGAGAGAGAGAGAGAGAGAGAGAGAGAGAGAGAGAGAGAGAGAGAGAGAGAGAGAGAGAGAGATCCTCTCCTGAAAAAAAAAATGTTGACGTGATGAAATAAATTATTAGTCGGATCTATTTGGAAACTTAACATACCAAAGGCTATGAAAAAAGGAACGCCGATATCAAGAAAAAAATTCTAGAGATTACAGCCTTATGAAATTATATAAACTTTCATTTAAACTGATAACGCACGTTCTTATTTAATTAGTGAAAAGCAACATATCCCTTTTTCCTAAAATAGGCAAAAAGAATGTAACCTGAGGAAAATATAGAATAAATATAAATCATGTTTAATGTAAGGAAGAGCAAAGAAGGGAAACAAGAAAACCTTCCAATTAAAGACGACAGTGAGAAAGGCACGTCATACAATCTTGAGAGTTATAATCTATATTGTTTGAATATTCTGTAAGACATGAAAAAGAGTAGTTATCCCTCTATAATATTGAATAGAATATCATTACAGTATCTACAAATAAATGAATTGACAAGTAATCTTTGAACAAACAATACTAAGATGAAAACAAATGTAGTAATCAGACTATGAAAGCAGTTATATATATACCAAAGATATGAAGTTGAACTTCCTCATTTCTGTTTTCCTGAGGCTAAACTAAATAGTTTAGCTTTTTGATCACGCGAATTTAAAGCTCTGTTGATGGACCTTGATGCTTATGGAGGTGTAGAGCCAAATTGTATTTTTCCTTTGTGTTTTATAAAGAAAGCAATTTCTTAGCTCGAAAGTTATCTGTTATTTTGCACAAGCTAGCAAGAAGAGGAGCTATTAGCACTTGTCGGAGAAATGGTAATGTTACTCCTCTATTTAAATGTGTTTGTAGTAGGTCAAGTGCAACTGATTACCACCCAATTTCCATAACTCCCATATTATCTAAAGTTTTTGAACGTCTTCTGGCAAAACGCCTTAATAGGTTTGCTGAAGGTAATCATCTATTAACTAATTTGCAATTTGGTTTTCGTAAAGGCCTTTGAGCATTTGATGCCCTTCTTATTATCTC
>NC_090732.1:31397662-31402662 GCF_036898095.1 Palaemon carinicauda | reverse complement strand
ATCGCATAAATAAACGAAACAACGGAACGATGTCGGAATAAACCATAAAGTTAGCACTTGCTTTCACTCTAAATGAACACAAAGAGGAACGAGCAGGGCGAAAGAGGCAGGGAGACCAAAAAAACAAAAACAAAAAAAAAACACTACATCCTAGAAGAGGTGTCTGGAATCTTATTATCAGATCCTTTAATATGCTTAATTACCAAGTTGAGCTCTTGCAGTTGCAAGGCCCAGCGTAAAATTCTTTGGTTCGACCCTTTCATCCGTTCAATAAACACTAACGGATTATGATCCGTCCATACCTCCACTGGAAAAGAAAGATTAGTTAAGTATGGTTTAAAATGAGATATGGTACGGATCAGGGCGAGAGCTTCTTTCTCAATAGTTGAATACTCACGCTCTGCCGTTAACAACTTTTTGCTGTAGTAGGATATTGGGTACACCTCCCTGTCTTCACCCCTTTGAAAGAGAACTCCTCCAATACCTATATCACTAGCGTCAACAGCAATTATAAAGGGAGCTTGAAAATTCGGAGAAACCAAAATAGGTTTAGACATGAGAATAGTCTTGATTCTTATGAATGCTTCTTCACAATCACTAGTCCAAATGAATTTCTTATTTTTTTGTAAAAGATCATTCAGGGGACGGGCAATGTCAGAAAAGTTCCTAACGAACCTTCTATAATAGCCCATCATACCCAACACCTTTCGAACTTCTCGGACATTGCACGGTCTCTTTAAATTAGTTATAGCCTCGACGTTAGCCTGTTTTGGGGCTATATGACCCAGACCAATCTCATGACCCAGATACACAACTTTAGCCTTACCAAATTCGCATTTAGCGAGGTTAATGACTAAACCCGCAGTACGGAGAGCTTCAAAAACATTACGTATTCTGAGTAAAGGAGTTTTCCAATCATTACTGTAGACAACAAGATCATCAATGTAAATCTCAGTACCTTCTAATCCACAGACCACACGGTTCATTAATCTTTGAAAAGTACAAGCAGCATTCCTCATCCCAAAAGGCATGACCTTGCATTCATACAAGCCGAATGGGGTGACAAATGCTGAAATCTCTCTTGCTCGATCCGACAAAGGAATTTGCCAGTAGCCCTTGAGCAAATCCAATTTTGTGATATACTTTGCTGAACCAATGCGGTCTATGCAGTCGTCAATTCTAGGAAGGGGAAAGGAATCATTTTTAGTATGCGTATTAACCTTACGATAGTCGACGCACATCCGATACTGTCCATCGGATTTCTTTACCAATACTATAGGGGAGCTCCAAGGACTAACAGAAGGTTGTATCAAATCATGCTTCAACATATATTCTATTTCCATATTGACTATATCCATTTTAGTGGGATTTAGTCTATAAGGGCTTTGTTTAATTGGTGAAGCTTCTCCTACTACCACATCATGTTCAATTAAACTAGTCAATCCGGGAGAGTCTCTAACCAAATCTGAAAAGGAATGAATTAAACCTTCCATTTCCCTTCTTTGATTTAGATCAAGATGCTTCAGATGCTCATCCAACCCATCCAAACATTGCACATTCTTAGATAGAGCATCCGAAGGTACTTGATTAATTATTTCCTCAGATCCATCAGGAAGCACCTCTGCCACCAAAGAAACCGATTCATACCCGGTTTCTAAAGTATCAGATCTACTAGAGACATAAGGTTTCAGTCGTTAATGTGAAAAATTCGACACTTTCGTTTGGTCCCGGGAGCTTCTATTTCATAATTAAGATCGGATAACTTCCTCAACACCTTCCAAGGCCCCTTATACCTGGGTTCAAGGAAGTTATCCGAATCAGTACCCAACACCAAAACTAATTCCCCAGGCTCAAACGACCGTGCTCGAGTTTTCTGGTCATAATTACTTTTCATAGCAGCCTGAGAGTTAGCTAAATTTTCTCTAGCAAACTTCCAGGCGCTAGAAAGTTTTTCTTTAAGGTTATCAACAAATTCACCCACGTTCGTCTCCTTTATTTGATCGGACTCCAAAATTTCATATAGAATTTCTAAAGGACCCCGTATTTTATGTCCAAAGACTAACTCAAAAGGAGCCACGCCCGTGGATGAATTTGGATGACTTCTAAGAGCAAAGAGAGCAAAAGGAAGACCCTTATCCCATTCCTCTCCATGCTCGTAGCAAAATCTCCTTAAAATTGATTTAAGAGTTTGATGGAATCTTTCCACCACTCCCTGACTTTCTGGGTGGTAAGGAACACTAGTAGTGTGCAGAATGGCCAGACCTGCACACTTACTTCGAAATTCCTTACTAGTAAAATTAGTTCCACAATCAGTTTGTATCTTATGAGGGATTCCATACCTCGAAAAGAAAATTACCAATTGATCAAATATAGCCTTAGATGTGATTTTCTTCATGGGAATGGCTTCGGGAAATCGCGATGCCCGATCCATCACAGTCAGTAAATATACAAAACCTGTTTTAGTTTTAGGCAGGGGACCTACTATATCAACTACTAGCTCACTAAATGGCTCGCCAATAGCTGGTATAGGATATAAAGGTGCTTTTACAATTGTCTGATTAGGTTTACCTACCACTTGGCACACTGGACATTCTTTCACATATTGTTTTACTGACGATTTCATTCCTGGCCACCAAAAACATTTAGCTAACCGACGGAACGTCTTCCAGACACCAAAATGACCAGAGAATGCATCATCATGAGATATATTTAATATTTGTCTCTGAAATTGAGAAGGCACCACTATTTGCTCAATACGAGATATTTGGGGATCATTAGCAACCAGGGGACGACTCACCCTATATAACAGGCCCTTTTTTACCCAGAATCGAGGCTTTGTCAAGTCAGAAGTATCACCCAAATTAAAACTATACTCTCTTTTCTGGGCTTCAATAAAAGCTGTTCGATCCCAATCTGGAATTATATCACTACTTACTACATTACTTACTACTGAACCGGGTCTTCCTACATCTACATCTACCTCTAAACTACTCAAATTTAACTCTTCATCATTATTTAATAAGTCTGCAGCTCTTGCTGAAGCTCTAGTGGTAACCGCCACTGGACACTTATTGATTGACAATATTGGAAATAATTCCTGGCCATCACTATTAACCATATCATTTCCTAATATGCCATCAATACCAGCTATAGGAAGACTCTCAACAACGGCCAACTCGATCTTTCCATAATACCCAGGGAATGACAACATTACCTCTGCTAAAGGAGCCGAAACTATTGTGTTTGGGAAACCTCCCAGAACAATAAAGTTCCCTGAATACTTCACCAAACCCTTCAAACTGCTTTCCAGCACTAACGAACGAGCAGACCCTGTATCTCTCAAGAACTTAACATCAATAATGACAGAATTATATATTACTTTACCAGGCCATATGTATTTATCATACTTCAGTCATTCCTGTGGATTATTATTTCCATCTCCAGACGTACAATTACTACCACTATCACTACTAATTATGGGTAATTTTACGTCAGGAGATGTACTTGACATTAAAGCCACAGGATTATTTTTTTGAAGATAATTTGTTCTGGCTTGACATTGAGCCTGGAAATGACCGGGTTTCTTACACCAGAAACAAGTCTTCACATTATTGTTTCTCGTTCCAGTACTACCTCCATTGGAAAATACACTAGTACCAGGTTTACCCGTGAATCTTCCATTGTTACTAGCTTGGAAATTATTTTGAACCACTGAATTCTTAGGCTTATTATTATCACCTCTTATTCCTTTATGAAAATTCGCTGACTCTACTACATTATTACTTTTATCTTTGCTGACGAAATTGCCTGAACCTGCTCTATGAGTCAAGACAAATTCGTCAGCCACTTGAGCTGCCTTACCTAAATTAGTGACCTTTACTTCTTCCAAATAAATTCTTAGTTCTTTGGAGCAAGATTTCTTAAACTCCTCCAAAAGCATTAGTTCTCTCAAGGAAGAAAAAGTGACAACTTGACGACTTTTCAACCAGTCGTCAAACTGTTCCTCCTTGAACCTGGCCAATTCTACATACGATAAGGAAGGAAGTTTATTAAAATTTCTAAACTTTAATCTGTATGCCTCAGGGACCAAATCATACGCTTTTAAAATTAGTGCCTTTACCTTGTGATAATCCCTGGCTATCCCTTCCTCCAAGGCATTATATACCTTGATTGCCTTGCCTACCAATTTACACTGGATTAGCACCGTCCACATCTCTGGTGGCCAAGACAATCGTGTAGACACCCTCTCAAAGGCCTTGAAGAATTCCGGAACATTTTTTTCATCAAAAATGGGGACCAATTTTAATGCAGCCCCAATATTAAACCTTTCAGGGTGACTACCTCTTGGGGTACTAAATTGGTTTGGAGCCCCCTGTAACCTAGCCATTTCCAAATTAATGTTGGCCATCTCTATCTCATGCCTCCTCACCCTCTCGTTCTCCGCATGTTCCAATTTCAACAACTCTATTCTTTTACAAATTAAGTCATATTCTTGAATCTCCTTTGAATTAGAATGAATAGGAACAGTAGGAACTGCTGACCCTAAATTCTCTTCAGATAAGAAAGGGTTTGTGGTTATATTTCCCTTTGGCAGCAAATTAGCCGGACCTTCATAAATAACTCCAGTCTGAGGAGGATCGTCAAATAATGAAAAACCTGCACCACCACTAATGCCATTATCATCTGCAACTGCCCTATCATCATTTCCTAATTCACTACCTCTATCACTAATATTTTCACCAAGTAATCCTTCAGCCTCAGCCAAACCTTGCATGACACAGTTCTTTACCATTATTAGCAATTTCCTCTTTGTATCAGTCCCTTTGAAAGGAATACCCAACCATCTAGCACAACTAACCAGATATTCCTTACCTAGTATTGGTAAATGACTAATACAGTCGGCTGACCCTAAAAACTCTGCAGGACTAAACTCAAAGTCATCCAAATTAGCCATAGTGATAGGAGGGAAAGGAATTTCCAAAAAAAAAAAAAAATAAAAT
>NC_090732.1:31393684-31397162 GCF_036898095.1 Palaemon carinicauda | reverse complement strand
ATCACAATCTAATACTCACTATGGTGACCATCAACAACAACTCTTTAAGATCTATTAATTAAAAAAAACAATAATAATGCTAAGAAACGACCAACCCACTCCCAACAGTGTGAGTTTTAAAATAAGGGCCTCATGATTAACACGGTCAAAGGTAGCACTAAAATCAAGGCCAATCATAAGAACTTCCTAACCACAATCCAGGGGCTTTCTGTGAAACATTGTAGATAATAAGAAGGGCATCAAATGCTCAAAGGCCTTTACGAAAACCAAATTGCAAATTAGTTAATAGATGATTACCTTCAGCAAACCTATTAAGGCGTTTTGCCAGACGTTCAAAAACTTCAGATAATATGGAAGTTATGGAAATTGGGCGGTAATCAGTTTCACTTGACCTACTATAAACACATTTACATAGAGGAGTAACATTACCAATTCTCCAACAAGTGCTAATAGCTCCTCTTCTTGCTAGTTTGCGCAAAATAACAGATAACTTTCGAGCTAAGAATTTGCTTTCTTTATAAAACACAAAAGAAAAATACCATTTGGCTCTACACTCCATAAGCATCATGGTCAATCAACAGAGCTTTAAATTCAAGTGATCATAAAGCTAAACTAGTTAGTTTAGCCTCAGGAAAACAGGAATGAGGAAGTTCAACTTCATATCTTTGGTATATATATAACTGCTTTCATATTCTGATTACTACATTTGTTTTCATCTTAGTATTGTTTGTTTAAAGATTACTTGTCAATTCATTTTTCTCTGTTTTGAAATATATTTATAGATACTATAATGATATTCTATTCAATATTATAGACGGATAACTACTCTTTTTTCATGTCTTAGAGAACATTCAAACAATATAGATTATAACTCTCAAGATTGTATGACGTGCCTTTCTCACTGTCGTCTTTAATTGGAAGGTTTTCTTGTTTCCCTTCTTTGCTCTTCCTTACATTAAACATGATTTATATTTATCTTATATTTTCCTCATGTTACATTCTTTTTGCCTATTTTAGGAAAAAAGGATATGTTGCTTTTCACTAATTAAATAAGAACGTGCGTTATCAGTTTAAATGAAAGTTTATATATTTTCATAAGGCTGTAATCTCTAGAATTTTTTTTCTTGATATCGGCGTTCATTTTTTTTACAGCCTTTGATATGTTAAGTTTCCAAATAGATCCGACTAATATTTTATTTCATCACGTCAAAATTTTTTTCAGGAGAAGATCTCTCTCTCTCTCTCTCTCTCTCTCTCTCTCTCTCTCTCTCTCTCTCTCTCTCTCTCTCTCTCTCTCTCTCTCTCTCTGTTACTAGCATACACAAAAAAATCATTAATATCTATTTCCTGATATCATCAACATAGACATAAAGATCTTTACTTGGGTGGTCCTTTCTCCTCACACTAAAACTTTCTTATTGGAAATTCAGTAGAAACTCAAACCTTTCCCCGTTAAGAAACGAATACGTAAATCTGTTTTGCAATCTACTTCACCTTGAAAATAGAGAATTTTCTCGTCTCAAGGATTCCATGATTTTTTTTCTTTCACACATCAATATACAAATCTCTATTGTTTTACCCTTTTAAAAGTCTTCTTATTTCACGATATCCATTTAATGTTTCAGCGTCATTCAAACAAAAAAAGATTGGCTCTAAATTGTACGTATCTCCTATTGAGATTCCAGAAGCCATATAAACCACACTCCTGAAACGTTCTTGGAGATTATTATAATGTATTATTTTCAAAAGTAGGGACATTCAAAGTATGAAAACAGATATGTACTATTTTTGTTTTTACTGTATCCTCTTATGAAAGCTGGTAGTTGTATGATTTATGTTCAGACATATCTTATATTCTTCACCCATGCAGAAATCTTTCATTTGATTTTATTATCTAATGGAATATTCTCATATAACAAGCTTCTTAACCTTATTCAATATCTTATATCAGATAAAGTCCCTATTTTCAGTTGTAAAATAGCTATTAGAAGAGACATAAATATAGTGGAAGATTTGTCTTACTAATGCCTAGTAAATTTCTAACCCTATATTAGTAATATTATAATTACCATGATATTCTACATAGTAATTAGGACGAAACTCTACGAATTTTTTAGCTGAATTATAAATTGATATCAAGAGCTGCCTATTAGATTAGATACTAAATACTTTTTACAAAGCGTACTTGAAATGTGTTGTGGAAAAATATTACACTAATTTAGTAATATCCATTCTGATATAGGAATACAAATTTTGCATAATAGATTTGTAATTACTGACCACTCAATTCAGAATCTCTCTCTCTCTCTCTCTCTCTCTCTCTCTCTCTCTCTCTCTCTCTCTCTCCTCTCTCTCTCTCTCTTCTCCTCTCTCTCTAACCAAATTCCATTACAGTTGCGTAAAAAACGAAAATTATTTTAACTAATAAATATATAATGCCAGATTAGATACGATCTACATTTTACAAAGCGTACTTTAAATTTATTGTGGATAAAAATAACAATAATTTAGTAAACTCCTTACGATATAAGAATACAATTATGGCAGAATTTACTTGTAATTAATGACTAATCTACTTAGAATCTCTCTCTCTCTCTCTCTCTCTCTCTCTCTCTCTCTCTCTCTCTCTCTCTCTCTCCTCTCTCTCTCTCTCTCTCTCCAAATTCCATTGCAGTAGGGTAAGGATGGAAAATTATTTCATCTAGTAAATGTATGTTACACGCAAGTAATGCTTTTAGAAATTTTCGACAACCTCTCCCAGGATATCTATTAAAGTGCCTTGCCATTTACCGCAATGGAGACCTTAAAGAGAAACCCATCATGTAAAGTATGAATTCAGAAGTCAAAATGAGTTCACAGGTCTATGTCCTAGTTTTCTCCACGATTTTTTGTTGAGGTTCTTTTATATCTACCTTTTCACCTGGCTACGATGTTATATTTTTTACATGATTGATACTGCATTACAATATTTGTTTGATTAACTAATATGATTACCTAAATAATAAAATTTCTACAGACCTTTTCTACTTTAAAGGGGAAAATTCATTATTATTATTATTATTATTATTATTATTATTATTATTATTATTATTATTATTATTATTATTATTATTATTATTATTATTATTATTATTATTATTAATATTATTATTATTATTATTCTGTCACTCTGTAACTCTATCATAAAAAAAAAATACAAGTTACACTTCAATCATTTCATAGGCACCTTTTAAGGACTAAGTGAGTGACAATAGACTTTTTAGTTTCATTATTAAACTTACTATAACTCATTTATTTGGGAATCTGTTCGACTTAATCACGTAAACAAGCTATGTATCTCAATATTAATAATTAGGTTGACTACTACATTGCTGCCAAAAAATTCCAATAAAAAGCCTACTAATGTATAGTAAGTATAGTTATGTCCCCTTTGAAATATTTTATTCAGTTTCCATATTTGACTAGATCACATTATTCT
>NC_090732.1:31383684-31388684 GCF_036898095.1 Palaemon carinicauda | reverse complement strand
TCAGCTTTCACACCATCCATACCAGATGCTTTTCCTACTGAATATATGCATATAATTAACAAGATAATAGACAAATAATCAGAGTATGACGAACCACTATTAAGCAATTTAAAGTGAGAAAATTCCTATTGAGAAATGAGCTAGGCAGGTATGTCCTCAATTATGCGCCGCACGGCAAAAAGTTTTATAGAATGTATCTTGGGGAAATATCAGAATTAATATCAATGGTGAATATGTTCACAACTTAAGATTTGCAGATGATATAACATCTGTGTGTTGAATCATGGGAGGAATTGCATAAGATGATGTAAAATTTTAAGATATAAAGCTGAAATATGGGAATAAGAATTAACATGAGTAAAACTAGGATGATGCCTAATGGGGATGGAAGAGAGACAACGAATAAAGAATATGAACGAACCTCTAGAGATTCTTAATGAATATGAATAATTTGAACAGACAATAAGTGTTTCCCTAGGTCACGGTGCCGAAATTAAACATATGATAAACATAGCATGGAAAACTTTTAGTAAATAATTTATATCAGGAAAATCGAAATTCCCCTTTCTATAAAAAAAATAGTTAATTCGTCAATCTTTCCCGTATTTACTTATGTATCAGAAGCTTTAAGCTTTACTAAAGCTTTAGAAGTTAAGCTAGTTGCAACTCAAAGAGTTATGGAAAGGAAGAACCACTGGGGGAATAACACAAACAGAAAGAAAAAGAGCAGGAGGTATACGAGAGGAAACTAGAGCATGTGATATTACAACATATAAGAAAAAAAAGGTGGACAGGGGCTTGGCTATTGAATAACATAATGATTTCCTAGAGATTGCAAAAGAAGCAAGAGGAAAAAGAGAAGACGACCAATGAACAAACTATGAGAGTTTTCGGGTGTGGACTGGTATAGAATGACCATTAACAGAGAAGAGTGGAAGGACATGTACGAGGTCTGTGTTCTGTTGTAAAATAGTACTGACAGAAGATATATATATATATATATATATATATATATATATATATATATATATATATATATATATATATATATATATATATATATGTATATATATATATATATATATATATATATATATATATATATATATATATATATATATATATAAATACAATTACATATATATATATATATATATATATATATATATATATATATATATATATATATATATATATATATATATGTATATATATATATATATATATACATAAATACGTATATATATATATATATATATATATATATATATATATATATATATATATATATATATACATATATATATATATATATATATATATATATATATATATATATATATATATATATATATATGTGTGTGTGTGTGTGTGTGTGTGTGTGTACGTGGCTTTGTATGTTTGTATGTTTATATATGTGTAAGAGGGGTGTATGTACATGGAAAAAAGTAATATTCCTGAGTCTGAATTTCATTTTGACTAATTCTTTTGTATCGCTTGTAAGTCTCATTATTATTATCTTTTATGTGTGTAGTCGTCCGCGGGTGTGGACGTGTGTTTCAATGCTCTGTATCGAATCTGGCTTTAAACGGAATCATCGTGTATCTCGTTGTTTATACTATGAAAAATCTCTTTGTGGGTGTTTGCTAGTATTGATATTAGTGAAATATAGTGCTAAAAATCAGTGGTTTCCTTGTATGTGAGGTCTGTAGTGAAAGGCCTGACCCAGCATTTTTGTGTTGGGGCGGGGCTACTTGAAAAGTCATTGAAAAACGACTTAATATGTCCTTCTCTAGAAAACGAAAAGTAAAACTTAATCCCGTGAATGATTTCGATCTATTTGTGACTGAAATCGACACGGTAATCCAAGGAAAAGAGGAAAATATAATGGCAGCAGCTTATGAAGAATGTGATGACTTAGGCAATCATGGCATGTGTGGGCACTGTGAGTCCTATGTCGCTGATGGGATACAATGCGATGAATGCCGAAATGGTACCATGATGAAGAAGCTTGCTCTAATTTAAGGGATGCTACAAGTACTCTTTTAAAAAGCAGGAACATCATTTATAAATGTCCAAGATGTGTCGAGACTGCAAATCCCAATGGTTCATGGGCCAGGCAATCAAGGGATGACATGGTAAGACTAAGCATCAACATAGAAGAGATGAAGGTAAATGTACAACAACAGATGTCTTGTTTTATGGATATGATAACTGCTCAATACATTGATATGCGTCAAGAAATTGTTGAGCTGAAAGTGAAACTTATGGAATACGAACAAGAGAATGTGACCAAGACTACATATGCAAGTAAGTTGAAATCAAGAAACACTTTGGTTATAAAATCTACGGAGGAAAATAAAAAGGCTTCAGATATCAAGAAAACTATCATGAAGAAGATAACCACGAATGTCGAACAGGTCAAAACCTCTAAACAAGGCCACCTGATAGTTAATTTTGCGGATAAAACTGGGTTAGAAAAGGCTAAAAAGGACTTAGAAGAGGTCAAGAATGACATTAAGGTAGAAGTAGATAAAAAGGATCTACTTAAACCGAAGATCAAGGTCTGCAATATTGATGAAAATGAAGATGATATAATTGCCAGTATAATGGAGAAGAATGAATGGTTGAATGATATATGTGAAAATGAAGAAGACTTTAAATTTATCAGGAAGTTTAAATCAAGACAAAGCGGTAAATTACACGTCATTATAAAGTGTAGTCCAACTATCAGGTAAGTCTTCCGTAAAAGGGATGATAGAGTATATACCACGCTTGGAGGATGCTGTAAAATCTATGATTCCTACAATGTATTTCATTGTTATAAATGCCAGGAATTTGGTCATACTGCCGAAAATTGTAGCAAGACTCAGGTATGTGCCAAGTGTAGCCAGGATCATCGAACCACGGATTGTACTGTAAATACGTTAAAGTGTCATAACTGCACAGTGAGGACTTACAATGATACGAATCTTAAGACATATGACGATAACTGTAAAGTATACAAGGAGGAGCTTACCAGGATAAAAAATAGAACCGATCATGGAGTCTAGCCCATTGGTTAAGTGTGGTCTGATAAATATTCAATCGGTGGGGGAATAAAACCATAAAGATTAGAAATCTTATTAATGAAATGGAATTAGATTTATGCTTGTTATTGGAAACTTAGTTGCAGGGAAATATTAGTGATAACTCAAAGATTCAGGAGATGACGCCGTGTACTCACGATTTCTACCACGTACCAAGAAAGGACAAAACTGGAGGAGGAGTGGGTGTCTTTGTGTCGAAAACCTTCTCTAGGGTTTCTATCATGAATGAAATAGTATTTGAAGCGTTTGAATATATCTGTTTAAAACTGACAAGAAACAATAAGGTATTGAATATAATATCATTATATAGACCACCAGCGAGTAATATGACGAAATTCATTGAAGAATTTAGTATTCTTGTGGGTGTGGTGGTCGATATTAAAAATACATTAATTGTTGGAGACTTCAACTGTTGGGTAGATGATGAAAATGATAATAAGGCTAAAGAACTGAAGGAAGTATTTGAGATGTTTAATTTAATAAACAGTGTTTTGGTATCAACGTCAGTAGGTGGTCATATGTGGAAAAGACTCAGACCTAATAAAAAACCTTGAAGTGGAACCAGACTTTGAGATCTCAAAAACACATAAACTCATCACCTTTAATGGTAATATGAATTGCATCAGAGTATTTAAAAAATGGATCACATATAGGGAACGGGAAAATTTTGATGCTGAGAATTTTATTGAAGCTAGTGTAGCGCAAATGTCTTGTGTGAACACACAATGTGAACATATGGTAGACATAGAATGTGTTAGGTGCTATACCAAGAAATACAACGACAATTTTGGAAAAATGTACGATACCATGTGTCCCATAAAGAACAAAAAAATAGTGGTACGCGAAAATGTTAGATGGTATAATAGTGAGCTATCAAAGGCAAAAAGACAGACGTAAGATGGAAGGTAGATGGAAAAGAGCAAAATCCTTACAAGCCAGAAATCTATATAATAGGGCCAGAAATTACTATAACATCCAGTTAGAAAAAACAAAAAGAAAATTCTACAACGGCGAATGTAAAAAAACCAATAACATGAAGAACTTTCATAAAAATCTTGATGATTTGATGGGATTAAAGAAAAAATATGTCTTGCCTGACAATGTTTGTGCAGAGAGTTTTGCTATATTCTTTAATGAAAAAATTGATAGAATCTATAGAGGTTTCCCCCAAAATCACTTGGAAGGACAGTCAGCTATGCCAGTGAAGGAGGGAAAGAAGTTAATAAAATTTAAGGAAATAAATATGTGCGACTTGTTAAAGGTTATGAGAGAGATGAAGAATACATATTGTGGAAACGACCCTTTCCCAAACAGTTCAATAAGTGAAGCTCCAAACAAGCAAGATATATATAATATTTACCTGAACATAATTAACCTAAGTATATCACAATCCTGTTTTCCTAGCTGTGAAAAAAATGCGTTGATCAAACCAATTTACAAAGGGAAAGGTGATGTAAACGAGCTAATTTCATATAGGCCCATTTCAAATTTATCCTACATGTCAAAGCTTATTGAAAAAGTCATAAGTGAACAATTATGGGTGCATTTTGACGCGTTAGAGGTATTCCCGGAAAATCAATCGGCCTACAGAGCTAATCATTCTACAGAAACTACTTTGTGCTCAATAATGAATGATATGATAGGTCTTCTTGATGGGGGAAAGTGTGGAATTTTAATTATGTTAGATCTTAGTGCTGCTTTCGACACCGTTGTGCACGAGTACTTACTTGACGACTTAAAGTCTATTGGAGTGACTGAGGAAGCACTGAAATTTTTGCGAAGTTACTTAGTGAACAGGAAGACTATTGTAGAAGTTTCTGAAAACCGATCCAATGAGAGAATTTTTATGAAGGGTGTACCACAGGGTAGTTTTCTGGGCCCTATCCTGTTTAACATATATACTATCGAGCT
>NC_090732.1:31376184-31378684 GCF_036898095.1 Palaemon carinicauda | reverse complement strand
CTTTGCTCCGCTGTGATAGTTTTTTTCTAGTTTGTTCGAAATTTAACCCTATTGTCAGCATATTTAGAAATAATGGAATTAAGATAAAGCCCTCTTATTCGTATGATTTTGAGGCATTATTCAGTAGCCTATACTCCTGTGTTTGATTGTTTTTTTCTTTCGTTAAGTTTACTCATTTGTTTCAAAGTAGCATAAAAAAAAAAAATAAATAAATAAAAAAACCAGTTCGATCAGAATACTATCCGTGTTTACTTGAAACCAAGCTACGCTCGTCGGCACTCCAACGGTATTATGTGTATAAGGATTTTCCTTTTTCCCTTCAAATATAAGTAAGCTATTAAATAATGAGCATCCTCGGTTACTACTTGTATTGTTTTTTTTTTTTGTTTTTTTATTAGTAAACTTACCGGTTTAAAAATTCTTTCAATGTTTAGAGAAAATTTTTACCTAAAAAAATTTCCCTTCACATGATTATATATAAAAAATAGTGTAAAAATTAAAATTAGAATAGGAGGACAATTCTTTTGTGTTTGTTGGAAATTTTAATGCTCACCATAGGGAATTTTTAAGTTCTATCTTTCATACCGATTGCCATGGCTTAAGGGCTTTAGACTTTGCCTCTGAATCAGGCTGTGAGCAAATCATAAATGAAGCTACTCACAGGTCTGGTAATTACAAGGACCTCGTATACACTGACCCCCCTGGCGTTATATCAGTAGGGAGGTTGGATCTCCAATGGGGACATCTGATCATGCCTTGATTTCATTAGTAATGAAGACTGAGCAGCCTGTCCCTGATGTATCATACTCTTGTAAAAGTTATATAAAATCCCAAGCAGGCTGGAATGGGATTTTGCATGATCTTTTGTGCTTGAATTGGGCAAAATTATATAGTAGTGTTTATACTGTTGTCCCTTTGAATGAAAATCTACTCAACATAATTGATAGGCGTATCCCTTCTCGTGTGCTAAGGTACCGGGTGAAGGACAAACCATGGTTCCATGATGATTGTAGACGTGCTTATTTGGAGAAGCAGGAGGCCTATCAACTTTGGAAGGGTAACAGATGAGATTTGCCCTGGAATAACTATAATCAGCTTCAAGCTTTTACTTACAGAGTTTATGCCTCAATTGAAAAGGAATAAAATTCAACCATAAAAGAAACCCTTTCTGGTATAACTCAGGAACATAAATGGTGGTCTACCCTTAAATCTGCACTCTTTGGTGTAGATGCAACAGTTCCTTCTTTACTTAAACCAGATGGCTCAGTCATTCATTGTCCAAAGGAAAAGATAACCATTTTGGCTGATGTTTTGACAGTAAACAGAATAATGAAAAACTTGAACTTCATCATTCCTGTTCTCCTGAGGCTAAAAAAACTAGTTTAGCTTTTCGATCTCGTGAAATTAAAGCTCTGTTGATGGACCTTGATGCTTATAGAGATGTACACCCAAATGATATTTTTTTTTTCTTTTTTTCTTTTTAAAGACTGCAGATTTCTTAGTTCTAGAGTTATCTGTTATTTTGCGGAAGTTAGCAAGAAGAGGAACTTTTAGCACTCGGAAAAATTTTCGAACATCTTCTGTCAAAATGTCTTAATAGATTTGCTGAAGGTAATCATGTATTCCCTAGCTTGCAATTAGGTTTTTGTAAAGGCCTTGGAGCGTGTGATGTCCTTTCAATTTTCAATGCTGTACAGAAATCCCTTGATTGTGGTCAGTAAGTTCGTATGATTAGACTTTATTTAGTGCTACCCTTGACCGTGTTAACAATGAGGTCCTTGTTTCCAAATTCAAACAGTTGGGAATGGGTGGGTCATTTCTTAGTATTATTATTGATTTTTTAAGAAATAGATCTCAAAGAGTTGTTGTGGGTGGGCACCGTAGTTAGTATAGAAATGTAATATCCCGTGATCCACAGGGTATTGCTCTTGGCCCATTACTTTTCATACTATATACACATGACATATGGTTTGGCCTAGAAAACAAGTTTGTTGCATATGCAGATGATGTTACTCTCTTTGCATCAATTCCATCTCCTGATTATAGATCTGGGGTTGCTGAATCCCTTAATAAAGATATAACTATATTTAATGCATGGTAAAAAATTATGTGGTATGAAGTTTAAACTAACAAAACTCAAAGTATGATTGTAAGTAGGTCAAGGACTTTAACTTTGTATGACTCTTTTGAAATTTTAGGTGTGATTATCGACAGCACATTTACTTTTGAGAAACACATTAGGTCTGTGTCTTTTTAAATTGCAAAGAAACTGGCTTATTGAGAAAGTCTTACAAGATTTTCAGTGATCAATCTATTCTGAAGAAGTGTTTTATTTCATTCATTCTACCTTGTTTTGAGTATTGTTCTCCTGTCTGGTCTTCAGCTGCTAATTTTCATCTTGATTTGTTGGACAAAAACTTACGGTCTATTAAACTTCTTATTTCTGATCTATATGTTAATCTTTGGCACCATCGTTCAATTAGTTCATTATGCATGTTGC
>NC_090732.1:31365893-31368393 GCF_036898095.1 Palaemon carinicauda | reverse complement strand
CTTGGCATTCAATTAAAAATAAATTTTGCCCATTTTTACGTGTATTTCATATTCAAATAAGCCATATATATTTTTGATACATTAATGTCTGCATTTTCTTAACGACCTCGGGATCAGAGCCCCAGGCGAAATCACACAAAGACAAGAGCTTGGCTCCGGCCGGGAATCGAACGCTGATCGGCAAGCTTGTACAGACAGTGACTAACTCACTTGGCCACGAAGAAAGATAAAAGTCAATGACAATTCTTCTGTACTTATACCTGTCGAATTCAGGTATTTTGTACTTAGAATTGAAATCAACCGATCTTCACCATCGTAGCTAATTGGTAGTTTGTTACTTGGCATTCAATTAATGATAAATTTTGCACATTTTTACGTATTTTTCATATTCAAATAAGCCATATATGTTTTTGATACATTAATGTCTGGATTCTCTTAACGACCTCGGGATCAGAGCCCCAGGTGAAATCACACAAAGACAAGAGCTTGGGTCCGGCCGGGAATCGAACCCTGGTCGGCAAGCTTGTACAGACAGTGACTAACCCACTTGGCCACGAAAAAAGATAAAAGTCAATGAAAATTCTTCTGTACTTATACCTGTCGAATTCAGGTATTTTGTACTTAGAATTGAAATCAACCCATCTTCACCATCGTAGCTAATTTGTAGTTTATTACTTGGCATTCAATTGAAAATAAATTTTGCACATTTTTACGTGTTTTTCTTATTCAAATAAGCCATATATATTTTTGATACATTAATGTCTGGAATCTCTTAACGACCTTGGGATCAGAGCCCCAGGCGAAATCACACAAAGACAAGAGCTTGACTCCGGCCGGGAATCGAACCCTGGTCGGCAAGCTTGTACAGACAGTGACTAACCCACTTGGCCACGAAGAAAGATAAAAGTTAATGACAATTCTTCTGTACTTATACCTGTCGAATTCAGGTATTTTGTACTTAGAATTGAAATCAACCTATGTTCACCATCGTAGCTAATTGGTAGTTTGTTACTTGGCATTCAATTAATGATAAATTGTGCACATTTTTACGTGTTTTTCATATTCAAATAAGCCATATATATTTTTGATACATTAATGTCTGGATTCTCTTAACGACATCGGGATCAGAGCCCCAGGCGAAATCACACAAAGACAAGAGTTTGGCCCTGGCCGGGAATCGAACCCTGGTCGGCAAGCTTGTACAGACAGTGACTAACACACTTGGCCACGAAGAAAGATAAAAGTCAATGATAATTCTTCTGTACTTATACCTGTCGAATTCAGGTATTTTGTACTTAGAAATGAAATCAACCCATCTTCACCATCGTAGCTAATTGGTAGTTTGTTACCTGGCATTCAATTAATGATAAATTGTACACATTTTTATGTGTTTTTCATATTCAAATAAGCCATATATATTTTTGATACATTAATGTCTGGATTCTCTTAACGACCTCGGGATCAGAGCCCCAGGCGAAATCACACAAAGACAAGAGCTTGGCTCTGGCCGGGAATCGAACCCTGGTCGGCAAACTTGTAAAGACAGTGACTAACCCACTTAGCCACGAAGAAAGATAAAAGTCAATGACAATTCTTCTGTACTTATACCTGTCGAATTCAGGTATTTTGTACATAGAATTGAAATCAACCCCTCTTCACCATCGTAGCTAATTGGTAGTTTGTTACTTGGCATTCAATTAATGATAAATTTTGCACATTTTTACGTGTTTTTCATATTCAAAAAAGCCATATATATTTTTGATACATTAATGTCTGCATTTTCTTAACGACCTCGGGATCAGAGCCCCAGGCGAAATCACACAAAGACAAGAGCTTGGCTCCGGCCGGGAATCGAACCCTGGTCGGCAATCTTGTAGAGACAGTGACTAACCCATTTGGCCACGAAGAAAGATAAAAGTCAATGACAATTCTTCTGTACTTATACCTGTCGTATTCAGGTATTTTGTACTTAGAATTGAAATCAACCTATCTTCACCATCGTAGCTAATTGGTAGTTTGTTACTTGGCATTCAATTGATGATAAATTTTGCACATTTTTACATGTTTTTCATATTCAAATAAGCCACAAATATTTTTGATACATTAACGTCTGGATTCTTTCAACGACCTCGGGATCAGAGCCCCAGGCGAAATCACACAAAGACACGAGCTTGGGTCCGGCCGGGAATCGAACCCTGGTCGGCAAGCTAGTACAGACAGTGACTAACCCACTTGGCCACGAAGAAAGATAAAAGTCAATGACAATTCTTCTGTACTTATACCTGTCGAATTCAGGTATTTTATACTTAGAATTGAAATCAACCCATCTTCACCATCGTAGCTAATTGGTAGTTTGTTACTTGGCATTCAATTAATGATAAATTGTGCACATTTTTACGTGTTTTTCATATTCAAATAAGCCATATATATTTTTGATACATTATTGTCTGGATTCTCTTAACGACCTCGGGATCAGAGCCCCAGGCGAAATCACACAAAG
>NC_090732.1:31353393-31360893 GCF_036898095.1 Palaemon carinicauda | reverse complement strand
TATATATATATATATATATATATACACCACCCACACACACAAGCACGCACACACACACACACACACACACACATATATATATATATATATATATATATATATATATATATATATATATATATATATATATATATATATATATATATATATATATATATATACACCCACACACACGCACACACACCTATATATATATATATATATATATATATATATATATATATATATATATATATATATATATATATATATATATATATATATATATATATATATATATATGTATATATATATATATATATATATATATATATATATATATATATATATATATATATATATATATATATATATATATATATATATATATATATATATATATATATATATATATTTCTACCTCATACTTGGGATCAAATGCTAGCCCCTCCTAATGAAAGGCCAGGGCGAAACCAACCATGCCACTAGAAGCCATAAAAGAAATCGGAACATGACACTACCCAGCTGTCCAAGGATTCACCTGGCGAGATATCAGTCTCTTACCAGCGAGGTTTACCCGATTTCCCGGCCCACCACGTGACTCAATTGGTAGTAATTCATTCAAATCACCCCGTATGAATCAGTATGGATAAATATCAACACAACATCGTGGTCAAATAGAAATAAATTTCTGCCTCATAGTTGGGATCGAACGCTAGCCCCTTCTAATGAAAGACCAGGTCAAAACCAACCACGCCACGAGAGGCCATAAAAGAAATTGGAACCTGACGGTACCCAGCTATCCGAGGATTTACCTGGTGAGACATCAGTCTCTTACCAGCGAGTTTTACGCGATTTCCCGGCCCACCACGTGACACAATTGGTAGTAATTCATTAAAATTACCCCTAGTGAGTCAGTATGGATAAATATCAACACAACATCGTGTTCAAATAGAAATAAATTTCTGCCTCATACTTGGGATCGAACGCTAGCCCCTTTTAATGAAATGCCAGGTTGAAACCAACCATATCACGAGAGGCCATAAAAGAAATCGGAACCTGACGCTACCCAGCTGTCCGAGGATTTACCTGGCGAGACATCAGTCTCTTACCAAGAATGAGGTAGAAATCTATTCCTAATTGAACACGTTGTTGTGCTGATATTTATCTGTATTGACTCATTAGGGGTAATTTGAATTAATTACTACCAATTGTGTCACGTTGTGGGCCGGGAAATCGGGTAAAACTCGCTGTTAAGAGACTGATGTCTCGCCAGGTAAATCCTCGGACAGCTGTGTAGCGTCAGGTTCCGATTTCTTTTATGGCCTCTCGTGGTATGGTTTGTTTTGACCTGGCCTTTCATTAGAAAGGGCTAGCGTTCGATTCCAAGTATGAGGTAGAAATTTATTTCTATTTGAACACGATGTTGTTTTGATATTTATCCATATTGACTCATTAGAGGTAATTTGAATGAATAACTACCAATTGTGTCATGTGGTGGGCCGGGAAATCGGGTGAAACTCGCTAGTAAGAGACTGATGTCTCGCCAGGTAAATCCTCGGACAGCTGGGTAGCGTCAGGTTCCGATTTCTTTTATGGCCTCTCGTGGCATGGTTAGTTTCGACCTGGCCTTTCATTAGAAGGGGCTAGCATTCGATCCCAAGTATGAGGTAGAAATTAATTTCTATTTGAATACGATGTTGTGTTGATATATATCCATATTGACTCATTAGGTGTAATTTGAATTAATTACTACCAATTGTGTCACGTGGTGGGCCGGGAAATCGAGTAAAACTCGCTGGTAAGAGATTGATGTCTCGCCAGGTAAATCCTCGGACAGCTGGGAAGTGTCAGGTTCCGATTTCTTTTATGGCCTATCGTGGCATGGTTGGTTTCGACCTGGCCTTTCATGAGAAATGGCTAGCGTTCGATCCCAAGTATGAGGTAGATATTTATTTCTTTTTGAACACAATGTTGTGTTGATATATATATATATATATATATATATATATATATATATATATATATATATATATATATATATATATATATATATATATATATATATATATATATATATATATATATATATATATATATATATATATATATATATATATATATATATATATGTATATATATATATATATATATATATGTGTGTGTGTGTGTGTTTGTGTGTGTGTGTGTTTATGAGTGTGTGTTTGTGTGTGTGTGTGTTTATGAGTGTGTGTTTGTGTGTTTTGTCTTTCTTCCAGTCTCTTTCTGTGTCTGAGTACTGGAGTTTTCTTGCTAGGCATGAATTTTGCATTTAGTTTCAATAGAAAAATATACAATTTATAAAGAAGATTATTGACAAAATTATTTGCCTTTTTTATGTGTTATTAACTGCGTAATACCTAACAAAAATCAATTCCTATCATTTGTCTCCAATTACTGTATTTTGAGGGTTCGATAGAGACAAAAAATAAGTTCAAACTCGAATGTCTCTTTCCTGGTGATCTATGGATCATCATTTACCTTTGTAAACGATTTAAACTACCAAAAAATAAACAACAAAGCTCAATATGCATACATTTTAGCATTTTTCGTCCCTACCTAGGTATACACCAGGCAAGATATAGAAAAAATAATGAAATTAAATAAAAGGAAAATCTTAGTAAATATTAAAATAAATGTTGAACGATGGTATGTGTCTCATCAGTTGATTACGAAATAATCAATGGGAAGATGTATGAAATATTGCATCATCCAAATTCAAGTGATAGGATATTACTATTATAAGAATCTTTCTCTGAGCATGTAATAAAAAATTCTGGCACATAATGATATTAATAAAACTGAAACTATTCTAGTTTTTCCTTATATTCCTCCAATAAATTACACACATTGTATTTAAACATGAATTTGATGATTCAAATATATTTGAAACTTATAAACCCTTCATACAATTATAATCTCAATATCTAATAACTTTACTCTTTTCCTCTCTAATGATGTTGATACCTCGGATTTTTTTTCTTCTTTTTTTATTCATAAAAAGACACTTCCTCTGTCTTACTTTTCTTCATATCTAACAGCAGAGGAGAAGCGAGATAGGACAGAACCAAGAATTCCTATTTCAGAATCCAAATGAAAAATTCTAGGACCATTTGAGCTTTTTCCAGATAGATCGATCTTTTCAAAGTAAAAAATTCACGCTATTTCTTTACATTTTGGCTTAAAGCATTGCAGATCAAGTCTTCATTCATTATTATTATTATTATTACAATTATTATTATTATTATTATTATTATTATTATTATTATTATTATTATTATTATTATTATTATTATTATTATTATTATTATTATTATTATTAGTTTTTAAGATTTTTATGGTATAGAGATTTTAGTAGCATCAAAAAGGGCAGATTCACTTCAGCTTTCTAGCTTCCGTGGCCTATTTATGACTTCTTACTTGAAAATACACTCACACATACACACACACACACACACACACATATATATATATATATATATATATATATATATATATATATATATATATATATATATATATATATATATATATATATATATATGTATATATATATATATATATATATATATATATATATATATATATATATATATATATATATATATATATATATATATATATATATATATATATATATAAATATATATATATATATATATATATATATATATATATATATATATATATATATATATATATATATATATATATATATATATAACTATATATATGTATATATATATATATATATATATATATATATATATATATATATATATATATATATATATATATATATATATTTACATATATATATAAATATATATATGTATATATGTATATATATACACACACATATGTATATATATATATATATATATATATATATATATATATATATATATATATATATATATATATATATATATATATATATATATATATATATATAATTTATGTATATAATTTCCACCTCTTCAAGAGAGAGAGAGAGAGAGAGAGAGAGAGAGAGAGAGAGAGAGAGGAGAGAGAGAGAGAGAGAGAGAGAGAGAGAGAAATAGAGAGAGAGAGAGTATGCGTAATGAATTCTCCTTAGATTATTAAAAATTATAACACAAATAGTAAATGCAATATTTTACGGGAATAAAATTAGATTTTGCATTTAAAAAGATAGTTTAGACTATGGAAATAATGCTAGTTACAATGGAAATAAATGGAAATCCTTCCGTATGAAATAAGCCACATGCTAAAGGAAGGAGATGAGAGATAGAGATAACATTATTTCATGTATAATATTATAGAATAAATTTCTTATTATAAACACAAAGCCACAGACATACATGCATACACACAAATTTACACATAAAAGATGTGCAAAAACCATAAACAAAGTAAAAACCCAAGACATTCATAAACATAATCAGACCAAAATTGAGGAAACACCAAACGAAGGAATTGACATCAAATTGATGAAAAGAAAACTTGGAACAGGACGCCAAAAGAAGTTTGCTTTGAAGGATGGAAAACGAAAATAAAAAAATCAACAATAAAGATGGTTTGATAAAAGTTGAAGAGTATTTATATACAATGGTATTGAATAGTGATATAAATAATAATTATATCAATGGAAATAATGAAACACTTCAACAGGTACGAGATGTTATAATAGAAGTAAATAAAGAAGTAAAAGGCATGAACAATGGCAAATCAGCAGGAGACGATAGCTAAACAATTGTATTTAAAAATAGATGGAGATATTTCATAGTAGTAAAACTCGCTGAACTCTACACGAAATGTGTTTCACAATGCGTTTTTTATGAATAAGAAAACCTACACCATTTTTGTCGTTCCTTCCATGTCATATGAAGCAAATTATATCTATATTCTGTAGCGCCACTATTATTGAGTAAAGAAAAAATATACAAGTAAATCTAAACTCTCATTTCTTGTACGCACTCTCCATTTACATACTGCTGATCATTCTCCTCTCCTTTTTTGACATATTTTAGCATTGAAATTCCAATGAATAAATGTAAGATGATTCTTATGGATTTTCATATAATTATGTCTCCAGATTTACAGATGACCTAGCTCTATTCAGTGAATCATAGAAGCAATTGGAAAATATGGTAAAAGATTTGAAGACTTGATTAGAAAAAAAAAAAAGTAGCAAAAATAAGATAATGTTCAATAAGTAGAGGTACAGACAGTGACTAACACACTTGGCCACGAAGAAAGATAAAAGTCAATGATAATTCTTCTGTACTTATACCTGTCGAATTCAGGTATTTTGTACTTAGAATTGAAATCAACCCATCTTCACCATCGTAGCTAATTGGTAGTTTATTACTTGGCATTCAATTGAAAATAAATTTTGCACATTTTTACGTGTTTTTCTTATTCAAATAAGCCATATATATTTTTGATACATTAATGTCTGGAATCTCTTAACGACCTTGGGATCAGAGCCCCAGGCGAAATCACACAAAGACAAGAGCTTGACTCCGGCCGGGAATCGAACCCTGGTCGACAAGCTTGTACAGACAGTGACTAACCCACTTGGCTACGAAGAAAGATAAAAGTTAATGACAATTCTTCTGTACTTATACCTGTCGAATTCAGGTATTTTGTACTTAGAATTGAAATCAACCTATGTTCACCATCGTAGCTAATTGGTAGTTTGTTACTTGGCATTCAATTAATGATAAATTGTGCACATTTTTACGTGTTTTTCATATTCAAATAAGCCATATATATTTTTGATACATTAATGTCTGGATTCTTTTAACGACATCGGGATCAGAGCCCCAGGCGAAATCACACAAAGACAAGAGTTTGGCCCCGGCCGGGAATCGAACCCTGGTCGGCAAGCTTGTACAGACAGTGACTAACACACTTGGCCACGAAGAAAGATAAAAGTCAATGATAATTCTTCTGTACTTATACCTGTCGAATTCAGGTATTTTGTACTTAGAAATGAAATCAACCCATCTTCACCATCGTAGCTAATTGGTAGTTTGTTACCTGGCATTCAATTAATGATAAATTGTATACATTTTTACGTGTTTTTCATATTCAAATAAGCCATATATATTTTTGATACATTAATGTCTGGATTCTATTAACGACCTTGGGATCAGAGCCCCAGGCGAAATCACACAAAGACAAGAGCTTGGCTCTGGCCGGGAATCGAACCCTGGTCGGCAAACTTGTAAAGACAGTGACTAACCCACTTAGCCACGAAGAAAGATAAAAGTCAATGACAATTCTTCTGTACTTATACCTATCGAATTCAGGTATTTTGTACATAGAATTGAAATCAACCCCTCTTCACCATCGTAGCTAATTGGTAGTTTGTTACTTGGCATTCAATTAATGATAAATTTTGCACATTTTTACGTGTTTTTCATATTCAAAAAAGCCATATATATTTTTGATACATTAATGTCTGCATTTTCTTAACGACCTCGGGATCAGAGCCCCAGGCGAAATCACACAAAGACAAGAGCTTGGCTCCGGCCGGGAATCGAACCCTGGTCGGCAATCTTGTAGAGACAGTGACTAACCCATTTGGCCACGAAGAAAGATAAAAGTCAATGACAATTCTTCTGTACTTATACCTGTCGTATTCAGGTATTTTGTACTTAGAATTGAAATCAAGCTATCTTCACCATCGTAGCTAATTGGTAGTTTGTTACTTGGCATTCAATTGATGATAAATTTTGCACATTTTTACATGTTTTTCATATTCAAATAAGCCACAAATATTTTTGATACATTAACGTCTGGATTCTTTCAACGACCTCGGGATCAGAGCCCCAGGCGAAATCACACAAAGACACGAGCTTGGGTCCGGCCGGGAATCGAACCCTGGTCGGCAAGCTAGTACAGACAGTGACTAACCCACTTGGCCACGAAGAAAGATAAAAGTCAATGACAATTCTTCTGTACTTATACCTGTCGAATTCAGGTATTTTATACTTAGAATTGAAATCAACCCATCTTCACCATCGTAGCTAATTGGTAGTTTGTTACTTGGCATTCAATTAATGATAAATTGTGCACATTTTTACGTGTTTTTCATATTCAAATAAGCCATATATATTTTTGATACATTATTGTCTGGATTCTCTTAACGACATCGGGATCAGAGCCCCAGGCGAAATCACACAAAGACAAGAGCTTGGCTCCGGCCGGGAATCTAACCCTGGTCGGCAAGCTTGTACAGACAATGACTAAACCACTTGACCACGAAGAAAGATAAAAGTCAATGACAATTCTTCTGTACTTATACCTGTCGAATTCAGGTATTTTGTACTTAGAATTGAAATCAACCCATCTTCACCATCGTAGCTAATTGGTAGTTTGTTACTTGGCATTCAATTAAAAATAAATTATGCACATTTTTACGTGTTTTTCATATTCAAATAAGCCATATATATTTTTGATACATCAATGTCTGGATTCTCTTAACGACCT
>NC_090732.1:31340893-31343393 GCF_036898095.1 Palaemon carinicauda | reverse complement strand
TGAATTTTATGATGCTAGAACAATTGAGAATGGGGGAGAAGAATTGGACTGGATTTGAAATAGGAAATTGGCTGATCTACAGAATTTTTATGCACTATCCTTATTATCACAATTTCACAGGATTTGTAATGCTTGCCTACCAGAATGCAAGAAGTATTACTAGAGGTTAGCTTCAAGATGAATGGAATAAACACACTGTGGAGGAAAATGAAATTTACAATGGCAGGGGATATAACATTGGCAGGAGAAAGGATTGATGAGGTAAATTCCGTTAAATATCTATGAACTATGATATAGGCTCTTTAGAATTGAAGTCTGATGAAATGTTGAAAAAAGCAAATTACACTTTGGCAAGGTTAAGTAAAGTTTGGAATTCAAAGCACATGAAGTAACATACAGAAATGAGGATATACATGTCAATTTAGTGTGATCGGTGTTGATGTATGAACAAAAGTCATTGTATTGCAATGAAACAATATTTAACAGATTTTGTAGATTTGAGAACAAATCCATCTAAAGAAAATTAGGGGTTAGAAGGCAGGACATGGTTAGAAATGAAATTACAACAGATGTGACTGGAATGCCTTATTATTATTATTATTATTATTATTATTATTATTATTATTATTATTATTATTATTATTATTATTATTATTATTATTATTATTATTATTATTATTATTATTATTATTACTATTATTATTATTATTATTATTATTATTATTATTATTAGCCAAGCTACAATCCTAGTTGGAAAAGCAAGATGCTATAAGCCAAGGGCTCCAATAGGGAAAAATAGCTCAGTGAAGAAAGGAAATAAGGAAATAAAAAAACGATGACAATAAATTAACAATATATCTTTCTAAAAACAGTAACAACGTCAAAACAGATATGTCTTATATAAACTATTAACAACGTCAAAAACAGATATTTCATATATAAACCATAAAAAAACTCATGTCAGCCTGGTTAACATAAAAACATTTGCTCCAACTTTGAACTTTTGAAGTTCTACTGATCCAACTACCCGATTGGGAAGATCATTCCACAACTTGGTAACAGCTGGAATAAAACTTCTAGAATACAATATGGTATTGAACCTCATGATGGAGAAGGTCTGGCTATTAGAATTAACTGCCTGCCTAGTATTACGAACATATAAAATTGTCCAGGGAGATCTGAATGTAAAGGATGGTCAGAGTTATGAAAAATCTTATGCAACATGCATGATGAAATAATTGAACGACGGTGCCAAAGATTAATATCTAGACCAGGAATAAAAAATTTAATAGACCGTAAGTTTTTGTCCAACAAACTCAGATGAGAATCAGCAGCTGAAGACTAGAGAGGAAACAATACTCAAAACAAGATAGAATGAAAGAATTGAAACAATTCTTTAGAATAGATTGATCACCGAAAATCTTGTAAGACTTTCTCAATAAGTCAATTTTTTATGCAATTGAAGAAGACACAGACCTAATGTGTTTCTCAAAAGTAAATTTGCTGTCGAGAATCAAACCTGAAATTTTAAAAAAGTCATACAAATTTGAGAAACAAGATCAATACTGAGATCCGGATGTTCAGGAGCCACCGTCCTTGATTTACTTACAATCATACTTTGAGTTTTGTTAGGATTCAATTACATGCGCCATAATTTGCACCATGCCCTAATTTTATCTAAATCACTGTTAAGGGATTCACCAACCCCAGACCTACATTCAGGGGATGAAATTGATGCAAAGAGAGTAGCATCATCTGCATATGCAACAAGCTTGTTTTCTAGGCCAAGCTACATTTCATATGTAAATAGTATAAAAGGTAATGGACCAAGAACACTACCCTGTAGAACGCTGGATATCACATTCCTATACTCTCTATAGTGCCCATCAACAACAACTCTTTGAGATCTATTAGTTTAATAATCAATGATAATGCTAAGAAATGACCCACCCGCTCCCAACTGTTTGAGTTTGAAAACAAGCTCCTCAGGATTAACACGGTCAAAGGCAGCAATAAAATCAAGGCTAGTGATACGAACTTCCTGACCACAATCAAGGGATTTCTGTACATCATTGGAGATTGTAAGAAGGGCATTATATGCTCCAATGCCTTTACGAAAACCAAATTGGAAACTAGGGAAGAGATGATTACCTTCAGCCAACCAATTAAGACGTTTTGCCAGAAGATGTTCAAAAACTTTAGATAATATGGGAGTTATGGAAATTGGGCGGTAATCTGTGGGACTTGAGCTACCACAAACACATTTACATAGAGGAGTAACATTTCCAATTTTTCAACAAGTGCTAAAAGCTCCTCTTCTTGCTAACTTGTGCAAAATAACAGATAACTTTGGAGCTAAGAAATCTGCTGTGTTTTTAAAAAACAAAGGAAAAATACCATTTATGTCTACACCTCCATAAGCATCAAGGTCCATGAACAGAGCTTTAATCTCACGAGATCGAAAAGCTAAACTAGTAAGTTTAGCCTCAAGGAAACAAGG
>NC_090732.1:31310893-31318393 GCF_036898095.1 Palaemon carinicauda | reverse complement strand
AGTTGCCATCCATGAAACGTTGAAACGTGGCCCCGAGCATTAAGAAGGCGAAAACAGGAGTAATTAAAGGTGTATGTACCAAACGGAGTGGTGATGGCAGTCTTGGGATGTCTTCTGGGTTCTAAGGCACCTGGTAATACCCCTTCAGGAGGTCGAGCGTAGTGAAAACCTTTGCCTTGTGCAGGTAGGAGGTCACGTCAGCAATGTTTGGGAGGGGGTAGTGATCCGTTTCTGTTTGCATGTTCAGGCGCCTATAATCCCCGCACGGACGGAGGGAGCCGTCTTTCTTCAGAACGATGTGTAAGGGTGACAACCATAGGCTGGAGGCCTCTGGGCAAAGGCCCATTTCCTCCATTTAGGCGAATGTCTGTTTGGCAGCTGCCAATCGTTCCGGTGCCAGACGTCTGAATTTTGCGAAGACTAGGGGTCCCGTCGTCTTGATATGGTGATAAATACCGTGCTTGGTAGGAACCGTGAGGGTTTGGCTAAGTTTTGGACGGAAAACTTCCGGGTACGACGTGAGGAGTTGGGCGTAGGCATCCGTGGGTGCGCTGATGGGGAGAGTGAGGTTAGAGGGGGTGTGTTGAAGAGGTGTCGAGAAGTAAAAGTCTGCGTTGACTAATCGTCGGTGGGCGACATCGACCAGAAGGTGGAAATGAGAGAGGAAATCCACACCGAGGATTGGCAATGTGACGTCAGCAACGAGAAACTTCCAATTGAATTTACCGTTTCCGGACGATAATGTGAGGTTCTCGTAACCGTAAGTGGGTATCGCAGATCCATTGGCAGCTACCAAGCGTACGTTGGCAGATGTAGACAGACTACGTCGTGTCTTGAAAACTTTCCTTGGCAAAAGAAAACGACAAGCACCCGTGTCTACCAGAAATCGCACTCCCGTTCCTGTATAACGTTATAAGAAAAGATTAGAAACATGGGAGGCCACCGCCACAAGCGATGGCCTACTTACACGTTTTTTAGCCACTGACAATCCTCGGCAAATTTCTTCGCAGTTGCCCCGAATCTGAAATGGTAGTAGCAAAACTGCGGCAAATGGGAGGTAGTAAGTGGCTGTAGATGTCGTTTGTTGGGGCGCGAGCGATGGGTGGGTGGTGGGCAGCTTTGTCACTGCTTCAGCACGTCACGGTGTAGTCGTGTATGTCCTTCAGCATTCATGTCAGCTTCGGTTGATGTTGAATAGGCATCCTCTTTGTCAGGGGGGGAGGCATTGATGGAGGTCTTGAAGTGGCTGTCCATAAGGGTGTCGGCTTTGGTCATCGACATTGGGTAGGGCAGCGCGTATAGGTCTGCGAAAACGGCGTATCTATATGGCACGAAGTAGATTCACCTCACGAGGAGAGCCGTCTGTGGCAGGTTGAAGCCGAGCGATACTGGTCATTTCCCTGAAGGCAAGCGAAGCCCTTTGGTCCCCAAACGGTTATTGCGAGAGCTGAAAAAGCTTTGCTATACGGGCGGCTGGCGACGGCGAGTACTGCTGCAGAATTTATGTTTTGAGGGCGCCATACGCTACTGGGGTGTCTCCTTGTTCACAAAGCCAGTCGGATATTTCCGGGAGGGTGTCCTCTGGTATCACCGCGAGAACACAATCTGCTTTGGTGGTTGAGCGAGTCAAGCCCTTGATGCGAAACTGGAATTCTGCGTGCTGAAACCAAGCAAACGCCTCTCCACTGGAAAACGGTGAAAGTTTCAATGGGGCAGCCGCAGCGCCAACTTCTGTAGAGTCGGTCATAGTACCAACGATGGAGGGGCGAGGTTGGTGGGGGTGGAAGGCGGTGGGGGTGGAAGGCGGTGGGAGCGAGTCGACTTCCTGGGTCACCAATCTGACAACCGAGAGAAGGTTGTGAACTCAAATGCAGTGTGAAAGCAACTGAGTTAACTTATTATAGAACACTCTCCTTTATATACAAAACCTCAAGGCAACAGGAAATTACATGTTCGAGAAACAGACAATGTTACATAGGAGAAATGCAGACATGTTTATTCTTATTCTTTTTAGTGCGAGGGAAGAGCGAAGATACAAGCATATTATATACAAAATGAATTATGTACGATCGTGTGACACACGGTTGGTACATGATAAAGACTGTAACAATATCTTTAGAGATAAACCTTCTAACAGTGCATTCTCATGTGTGATGTCCCCATCAGCCCAGACAATATACCTTTTCTTTGAAAACCCATAACAAATATCACATTATCAACGACAGATGGTGAACGATGCTGTCACCTCTGGTCGCTTGTCAATATTTTTTTCGGCGCCATACCTACCACGTTTGCTTCATAGATATCTTTTTGGGTCTATCCATCACGGTCGGTTTATGGAGGCCCATTAAGTTTCTAAGGAACATGCACGTGTCGCCCAAATGAAGTCTAATAATCGAATATTTCGCTTATGCAATAGTTTCTAGAGATGATTATCATGATAAATATATTTCGGTCAGTTACTAGACAATAAGAAATTATAATCGTATAACTCGTTTTTCTTTGTCTGCTGTTTAATTCTGAATAATAGATTCTTTTCACAAACTTTGTAAGATTTTTTGTATCGGTTTGGAGGTAAAATATGTCAATCGTGTCTAAAAAAAAGGGGAGGAGACATAATATCAACTGTACGGGTTTTTTTCCCAGTATCAATTCACCAGTTATGTCCATTGACAAAAGATGAGGAAGGAAAAACTGAAATATCACTCCTACATTCATGAAACGATTTTAAAGTTGTATAAACCAACAAATTGTATATTGCAATATAAAAAGCTCTATCAAGTTCAGCCAGTATACATTTTTATTAAGGCAATCATAATTCCTAGCTTTGACATTTCTACATATCCACTGTGTACCTCCAAGAAAAGTCAACTCTCCTAAGTTTATGAAACCTCGCTATTTTCGTTGATATCAACATTACTGGCAAGGTTACACCAAATTTCATAGGTAATATTACTTGGTTTGCATTTTATGCTAAGTGTATAGAAGCTCAAAGCATCTACTGTATAATCTTTTGTATGTAAATGTTAGCTTAAAAAATATAAAACAGTTATTTCCTAATCTTTTCTAACCTAATTTTTTTAAGGTTATATGTCAAGTTTTTGTCAAGAAAAAAAGGGAGTAGAAAGAAAACCTATTCCTTTGTACTTTTATGAGATTTTTGTTTTAATGACAATGTAAAAAATTAAATATGAATTAAAAAAAAAAAAAAAATCATTACCACGGCCTACTGGAAAATATGTTGGTTGAAAATAATCACAAAAATTTTAGTTATAAGATTCGCATATTAGAGAGAGAGAGAGAGAGAGAGAGAGAGAGAGAGAGAGAGAGAGAGAGAGAGAGAGAGAGAGAGAGAGAGAGAGAAAATGAATAAATTTAATTGGAGGTTTGTATTTGTTTAAAATTCTACATGATCTGTAATCTACTAAGGTATCTATAAAATATCCAAAAGTATTAACGAGATTCATATATTCTATTTATTATAATTTTTTTTTATGACTAATTTATCTCAGAGGCTTAAATATGTCGCAATATATATCCTACGAAAATTGTTTAGAATAGGTTTCCCTTTATTTAATAATATACTTATGGGAACTATATCATAATTTCTGTAATAACTTTATGGTGAGAAATTATGATACATGAGTTGGCAAGAACTAAGAATAATTTCCCTTCTATTTTTTTCCCTTTTCTGGTGGGGGGGGGGGACGTTCATCTCTTTATTTTCTAATTTCATTATACATTGAATACATGTATATTAGAAGATGAATAAAATTTTCTTTACAATACCTACAATATCCTTATTTCTAATCATGATGTAAGCTCTGTTCATTTGCGTAATTTCTTATCATTACAGAATAAGGAAGTGTACGAACATAGAAAAAAATAAACACATATTATAAAGGAATGTTTGTGATGGATTCAATTCTCGTAGGTAGACATTTTGGTCGCTCTTTTTTAAGCCCTTAATTCGAAAAAACTTTTTCTTATTATTATTATTTTTCATCACAAGCTAGAAAGAAACTAGAAACTAATAATATGTATATTATGAAACGTATATCCTAAAGCCACAAACAACACCAAATTCTTGCTGTTCGATATGCTTTTCATTTCCTGATGCATAATGCTTAAAAACTATTGTTTTGTAAGGTAATGAAATCGCTTCGTAAGATTTATTATTTTTTCACCACAATTGAAAACTATCATAAAATTAACAGTAGATATACTTAAAACTAAAAAGTTCTGATAATGTTTATAGATGAAATAAAGAATATACCTGATTCACTTTCTAATAAATCGGCTATAAAACTTCTCCCATCAAATCAAAAGCTGATTTAGTAACTTGCCTACTGTAACGGAACTTAATAATTGAATTACAAGATATATCAAACTTTTTCAGGTGTTATAAATATGAGTCGATTAGTTATAATGATTTATTAAATACTTCTCATTTATCTATTTCTTTCCCTTATTTGTTTATTGCTAAATCAAGATTCTAGCGGAGATAAGGACTCTGGATCATTTGGCGTGGAAAGATAATGTAGAGGTTTGAATTTTTACGCCATACCTAACTTATGAACTTATAATAATAAACGTTATACTAGACTTCAATTTCTTTTGTAATCAGAAAAGATTTATTTCAAATGATATACAGTGACTTTATCATTTATTATAGAATATCAAGTATCATTTTCAATTTTCCTAATTCATACCGAATCATCAGAGTGTAGATTTTTACCGGTCTCTAATAGTATAAAAATATGTCAGCGTACAATATTAAACATGTATATATATATATATATATATATATATATATATATATATATATATATATATATATATATATATATATATATATATATATATATATATATATATATAAACTTATTATGTACTTATTTTGTTAGGTAAATCTTTGCCTCTGAAGAAATCAGCATATTATGAGCTAATTTTAAAGGTTTGGAGGTGTCACCTAGTGATGCAGGTCATTTCATGATCTTATAATTAAAAAATTTAGATTTACTTGTTTCTTCTAGTTTCTGCTCTTAATTGGGAGTTGCATAGTTTTAATTTTCAACTTATATATAATTCATCTGAAATTTTCAGAGACAATGATCCAAAGCATTTTTCCCATTTTTCTAGTAAGATGCGAATAGATGAATACTCTTATTATATTTTGGCACCTGTCCTTTAATTATTTTTCAGTTCTGCTTAAAGACAACAGATACTTCGAAATATTAATTTCCAGATTTCTGACTATGAATATCCCAACAACTTTTAGTCAGTATCTTATCCCTTTCCAGAAAGAGAGAGTCTACATATGGTAATGGGGAATAAAGTTAGAGAATTGGTGGAATCAAGATGCTAGTCGAAGAATTCAGGGGTAAACAAAAGGAAATTCGAGTGACTTACAGGTTAAGAATATCTGAATTCGCATTTTAATGCTAAGAAATATAGATTTTTAAAAGTGGAGGATTTTTTTTTTCGTTTCTTTGTTATGATATTTAAGTCTTTATTAATCCGTAATGAATCCCATTATTGGATTTTACATTCAGAATAGAAAGATGGTTTTCAATGGTAAACATGCCAAAGAATAAGGGTTTCGGCTTATTGGTTATTGATCGTCTATGTAGATGACTGGTTCAGTTCAAATACTGTTGTGGAGGTTACATTGAACTACCCATTCTTGAGTTAAATGATTACTGGGAGGGGGGCCGATGGAAGCGTTCCTTCCTAAGAAAGGAGCTTCTTGCAAAAAGGCACATAATTAGAAATGTGTATATATATATATATATATATATATATATATATATATATATATATATATATATATATATATATATATATATATATATATATATATATATATATATATATATATATATATATATGTGTGTGTGTGTGTGTGTGTGTGTGTATTTCTAATTATCACTTATTTTAATTTTAACTTCTGATAAAAGTCTTTATTCTTTTGATATTAACTATCTTAGATATATTATTTCGAGTGGTCAACCATATTACGAAAAAAAATCACACAATTAAAGTTATTCTAAACTTTTGCAGCTCTATAGTAGAGGCAGCTTACCTGAACATCACATAATATTAAAATCATCAATGGGATATGCATCGTAGATGATTTTGGATGACCAATTATGACAGCCTGGAGGTCTATTTGAAGTTCACAGTTGTTGATGGTAATCGTAATCGTTAAATGTCGTTTAAATATATCAACATCTCATCCCCCGCCTGTTGACGCAATGGGCCTTGGTTAGATTTCACCATTCGTCTCTATCCTCAGCTTTTGAAACAGTAATTATAGATTCATCATCTACTTCACGTTCCATAGTCCTCTGCTACTCAGGCCTCGATCTCCCACCTCTTCTATTTCTAGTGCCTTAGGGAGCCCAATTGAAAGTTTGGTAAACTAATCTATTGAGGTGTATGTAAAGCTTGCCAAAACCCTCTCATTCTTCCCATTCTTCACTTATGATTTGCTCTCAACCTAATTCAGAAGCAAACTCTAAAGCTCTTAAGCCATAGCGATCGAAACTTACTTGTACTGCCATATATCAAAACTTTTTAGGATATTCCCCTGTTGTTAAAAAAAAGTATATCACTAATTTAGGATGTAAAAGCAAAAACACACTAGCAACAGTTCTCGAAAAGAATTCTCCAGACAGAACCAAGGCATGCGTATATCATACCCAATCTTAATCATGTGAAAACCTTTGAATTCATGATATGGGTAAAGACCTCGAAAAGATAATTGAACAAAATACGAGAGTGTCGAATATTCTCAAGATAATAAAGCAATGGTCGTCCATCACGCAGTTCAGAATATCACTACTAATTGGTCAGGTGCCAATGAATTGCATCATTCAAATACTTTATTGAAAAAAAAAAAAAAACTCATAAGGTCAAGTTTTATGAAAGAGAGATTTGATAACACTAGACTAAAGGATATGTAATGTACAAAATTGATATAAACACGTGCAAAGAGAACTACGAACGTCATAAAAAAACTTTAATTGCTTAATATAGACCTGGCTGAAGAGCCACCTAATTTCTAGTAAATGATTATGTACCATGAATAAAAATCCTATATTAAAGTATTTTTTTCGGAATTTAGCTACCATTCACATGTTTGTACAATTATCATATATAAATATATGTAGATCATTCAATGTTAATTATTTGTGTATTTTATATAATAATCATTGATGTGTTAAACATGTAAAAATATTTATTGTAATTGTAAATTTATGTCGATGGGGCTAAATGTGCATGGATGTGTATATGCATGTTAATCATGTGTGCCAGCATGTAAATTGAGGTCATGCATCTATGTGTATGGAATTGCATGTTTATTGGGGTATATATATATATATATATATATATATATATATATATATATATATATATATATATATATATATATATATATATATATATATATATATATATATATATATATATATTTATGTGTGTGTGTTTGTGTGT
>NC_090732.1:31278393-31300893 GCF_036898095.1 Palaemon carinicauda | reverse complement strand
CCTTGGAAGACTACCAGCCGTTGTACAAACAAGGATGTTCAGAGTCCATATAATTAAAGAAATTTTATGGAAGAGGCAACTTTCCTCGGATCATGACTAACGGGTGTACTGTCTGGATCCGTTCTGCGAATAACACGGGTGAGTTTCGCCCTAGGTTATAGAAAACTTTGAACCCAGGGTTTCTCTTCTGACCAGCTGTCCTCCCATAAAGTCTGAAGTTCGATGAAGATAGACCTTAGGCACCCCACTGGACATAGAAATGCATCTTCCTTCAGAGGGCAGATTCTCTCGGGACCCCACATGTTGGTGGGTAGCTTGTTCTTGGTAAGAAACGTTGGGTCTGGAAATAGAATCAGTTCTCCCTCCAAGAACTGGACGTGGCCTTCCTCTCTAGAGAGCCACTATTTCACTAACTCTGGCCCCTAAAGCGAGTATAAGCAGAAATATGACTTAAAATTTAAAGCCTTCCAAGAGCATTCCTCATTGTTCATTATTTATACACAATGGAAAATCTTATCTACTGACCAAGCAAAGGGTCCTTGGAGGCACTGAAGGGCTAAGCCTAGCGTGGGCCTTTGTAGTTCATTAAGAACGTCGTTAGGAAGGTCGACCTGTAAGGCATATGGTATCTGTCTTGTCAAGGCCGACTTGAACAAAAGAATTGTGTTGGCTGCTAAACATTGCCCATGAAGGTGAATGAAGAAGGATAAATAGGAATCTGTCTAGATTTCTTTTGGTTTCTTCGCCTTGACAAGGGATATATGTTTCTTCCCTGAAGCCTCATTATGTCTTCTGGTTTCCTCCAAAAGTCTGAATTAACTTTTAACACCGAATCTTTTTCTCATCGATAAGGAGAGAAAATCATTAGATGTAGGTTCGGTGTTTTCTTTGATGAAGCGAAGACAGTCGACTTCTGTACTCGCTGAGACAGGGATGGATCAGCTAGCTGTATGAATTTTAGTCGTAGTTCCAATGCCAGAGGGAACCAGACACTCTTTGGAAACTTGTGGGCCACTATTGCTGCTTTCCCTTTGAGGGATCTCAGCTTATCAAGGACCTTCAAAAGGAAGTTGTGCGGAGGGAACAGATAAATACTGAACCCTCTGTTCCAGTCCAGGGACATAGCGTCCACTGCCTCCGCTAGCGGATCCTCGTATGGGGACACGTAACCATCTATTTTCTTGTTGTCTTTCGCTGCAAAGAGGTCTATCTGCAGCTCTGGGACCTGACTCGAGATGAAAGAGAACGATCCTGCGTCAAGGCCCCATTCTGACTCTATAGGTCTAAACCTGGATAGAGCGTCCGCTGTCACATTGCGGAACCCTTGAATGTGAACTGCTGACAGGAGCCATTTCTTCCTTTATGCTAAACAGAATATGGCCAACATCACTTAGTTAATTTGAGGTAACCTCGACCCCTGTTGATTCAGGCATCTCACTACCACCTCGCTGTCTAGAACCAGTCTTATTGGGGTCAAGTGGCGAGGAGAAACTTTCTTTAGTGTCATAAGTACTGCCATGGCTTCTAGAAAAATGATGTGAAATGACTTGAAAATATTGGACCAAGCTCCTTGGACTCTCATCTGATGAGAGTGACCTCCCCAGCCTTCCTTTGAAGCGGCTGTGTGGATAGTTACTGATGGGGGAGGAGGTTGAAGAAGTATTGATTTCTTAAATTGCTTGGCATTGGACCACAGCTTGAAAAGCGTTCGCAGTCGAGTCGGTAGTGGTCTTATTAGATCTCTTTGTGCGTTTGATGCATATTTTCTCCAGACTCCTGTTGCATCCTTAAGCTGTGCTCTTAGCACCGGATCTGTCATCGAAGCAAACTGTAGAGAGCCCAGCTCTCTTTACTGTTTGGATTTCAATAGTCTCTTGAATGGAAAGTCGATGTGACTCCAAATTCCAGTGGATTCCGAACCACTTAAATTATTCAGCTGGAGAAAGTCGAGACTTTTTTTATGTGATCTTGAATACCAGATGTTCCAGGAACTGCATCACTATCTTAGAAGCTTGCATGCATTCTGTCCTGGATGCTGCCCACACCATTCAGTTGTCCAGGTAGGCTACTACTTGGACCCCCTTTAGGCGTAATTATTGGACGGCTGTGTTACAAGCTTCGTGAAAATCCTTGCGGCTATGTTTAGCCCGAAAGGCATGGCTCTGAAGGCGTAAAGTTTTCTATGTAACTTGAAGCGTAGGTAGGAGGAGAGGTGACGATTAATTGGAACGTGCCGATAAGCATCTGTATATGTCCTTCTGGGCAGTAGGGTCCTTCTTTGTTGAAGCGTGAGCATTCTGAACTTGTAGTTCACTATGAACTTGCTGTGTGGCAAGAAGTCTAGAATGACTGAGTTTTTCTGAATCCTTCTTTGGAACACAAAACAGCCTTCCTTGGAATTTTATGGACATAACTTTCCGGATTACTCTTTTGTCGAAGAGTTCTCGGACATATTCTTCCAGAACGGGGGATAAGTGTTGGAAGAATTGAGGGAATTGAGGTGGAGGACTGCTCCAGCTCCAACCTAGTCTATTTTTAATTAGGCTGTGGGCCCAGGGATCGAATGTCCAGCGATCCCTAAATAGCTGTAGTCTCCCTCCTACTGGAAGTATCTTACTTCTGCTGTTGTGGACCTGAGGCCTTACATCCTTGACCGCATCCTCCCCTGTATCCCCTTCCTCTTGAAGGGCGTCTAGAAGAACCTCTGGCTGTTCCTCTAGCTCTCGAACGAAAGGAAGAAGTTTGCCTTACGAAGGCTGGGTTAAAAACTGGTGACTGTGTCTCTACTTGTTAAGGTACCAGCTGGTACGTGGTTGGAGGTTGTGCCACTATATGAGGCACCGCGGTCACAGGATGTTGTTGTTGAAGTTGCTGTCGGTAGGGTTTAGCTGGCCGAGAGGATGGCCTATGCCTTTTTGTCTTCCTCTTGGGTTTGGGACCCTCATCCGGAGAAGACTTTCTCTTAAGATCTAAGCCCCACTTTTTGAGAAGGTTCCTATTCTTTGTGGCGGCCTTGTCTACTACCTCTTTAACCAATTCATTGGGAAAGAGGTCTTTACCCCAAATACGAGAGGAGATCAGTTTCCTCGGTTCGTGCCTCACCGCAGCCGAGGCGAACACAAACTCTCTACAGGCTCTCCTAGCTTTAATAAAGCTATAGAGATCCTTCGTAACTGTAGCCAGATGGGTTTTGGCTACAACCATGAACATGTCCTGGTCCTTTGGGTCACTTACCATCGTTTCTAGTGTCTTTTGCAATGACATCGATGCCACAAGTCCTCCCTTTGTCTCTTGCTCTCTACGCAAGAGAACCTCCAACAGTTTTGGAAGTGCCTCACCAAACTGGCGTTGAGCAATATCAGCTTCCAGCTTCCCGACTGAGAAGGTAAGGTGTACGTCCTTCCAGTATTCTTGGTTCAAGGGCAAGGTCAGAGATAACAGCTTGCACTCCTCCAAGGAGGGGCATGGTTTCCCTGCCTCCACCTTTAAAGCTGCCTTGTATCCCTTTTCCAAGAAGGTAAAGGCTCTACAAGGAGAGGCCACAAAGGAGGGAAGCTTCTTACTCAAGGCAGGCACCTTTGAGTTAGTGAAGCCCCTCTCTGTCATTGAGCTCGCTAGTAACGTCATAGCTTTACTATGGTAAAACACTATGACCTCCTTCGGCTCCGTCTCCTCCTTTGATTCTGGCTGCCTCTTATGGCAGACATAGCAGTCCGGATAAGAATCTTTAATGGGCCAAAATTCCACTTCTTCCAGGGGAATTGACCCCAAATTTTCTGAGATCACGATCTTCCCAGTTGTCATTGGCATGTGTTCGGCATACCTCCAAGGATTGGTATCCAAGCACAAAGGAAGATCCTTCACGCTGAACCGCTTCTGGGGCCCACGTGATGCTGCAAGTCTACGTATCTCCAGTTTCATTGCAGCTTCCTTCTCATCATTCTCCCTTTGAATTTGTTGGATCATCTCAACAATGGAATAAGAGTCCTTCCCAGTTCATCTGGGATAGCAGACGATGTAGAAGGAACAGGTTCTGGGTCCGGAACCGATGTAGCCTACACTTCATTGATTTCTTCCTCTTATACTTGAGGAGCCTAGAACAGCTCCTCCTCCTGACCTTCTCCAAGAAGGTCCTTCTCAATAGAATCCGACACCTTGGACATCCCATCGTCCAATTGGATGTCTTGAAGGGCGGCCGAGACTTCAGAATCTACCGGATTCTAGGCAGTTGGTATCTCCACCTGAGGCTGGGGGATGATTGCATCAGCCGATGCTTTAGGGAAAAGGTAGGCCCTCATCTTCTCATTTGGAAGGTAGGGGCCTGAGGTGTTTTTTTGAATCCCCTCACCCAAGAACATAACATTTCCCTGGCAGCATCCCTTGACTCCGTCGACTTAGGGGTGTCAAAAACCTCGGTAATCAGGTTAGAACAAACTGTACAAACCTGAGGGTCCCAATATCGGAGATCACCTCTGGAGACTGCGCATGCTGCGTGCCTCCTGCAATGTTGATGTCCATAGAAGTTCTTACTGCGGACATTACAGAACACACTCCCGCACTTCGGATGGTCCTCCTGTAAAGAGAAGAAAAATCCATGAGTATCAAGTGAAGGCTTTCACTTATATTGAAACATTTAGCTTATATAGAAAAGCTATAAAAGAAAGAAGGAAAGACAAATACTTGTATTTCCTGCCCAGTCAATTGCTGAAACCTCCCAAGATATGAAAACTAAGGTTAATTCTATTCTAGAATACCTTATGTAATTTCCTAAACGGAAATTTAAGGTATAGTTCAGACCTTGCGATAAAGTTTTAATATACGGGATAGAAAGAATACAGAAAGAACTTACTTTCTATTTATTGTACGGTCTCAACAAAAGGGTGTACAAGATAACATTAAGTATGAAGTAGAACTTTAGTGTCATTACAAACTCTGTACAACAGTTTCTACTAATGCAGTGTGTACTATACTACAAATATAGCAACTACTGTACATCCAATGCTGTTGTGCCGGCTGGCATCTACCCCTGTATAGGTCAAAGATATACTATCTTTAACTAATAGGCGGCAGCCCACTGAATCGCGACTGTGTGCCGGCTGGCAATCATTGCCAGCCGACAGCTGAAAACACTAATACCCGGCTGCCGGCCGCTAATCGTAGTGGCCAGCAGATTCGGGCTGTGTTTCCACTGCCGGCAGGCAAAGGTAATAATACCCACGCCCGCCGGCAGTAGCCAAGAACCAGAGAACCTCCACCTGCCTGGCTGTCTGGTGTTAAGCCGGCAGCCGGGTTAGGGGTGCAACAAAATAGTCAGAGAAAAGGTATGGACATAAGGTTATAAGGCGGCATTGCCATACGACCTTCCATCCAGAAAGAGTGATCTTATGGAAGGGAAGAATGTAGCATTCAGGCTTCCAAAGAATCCATAGCCTGCCGGGCTCTACCGGCAGACATGGAAGGGAGACCAAGGGAGGTCCAGGGCTCACTCTGCAAAGAACAAAGGGTCTCTGCCGGTCGACACGTAAAGCCAGCCGGCAGAGAGCTGAGCCGTTCCTCTGTCCTAACCTACACTAGGTACGGAAGTAGGACTGCAGCCAAAAGAAAATAAAAGAAAGAGAGGTGGGGAAGGGATAAGGGTCCTACAGACTTCATTCTAGCAAGAGACACACTCGGCAGTTAGGGAAGCTCATCCTAACCCTAGAGTTATCTATTAGGGAGGAAGACTGTCAATACTTGCTATCCTCCTCCCAACCAGAACAAAGTTAGGTGAAGTTATTTCGCCGGGCAACAGAGAAAACTCATTCTCCAGCCCGAGGAAAACAACCCAGGACAGTCTGCTAGGCCACTAGAGGAAGGAATCATCTTACAAAGCTTCCTGTGTCCGCCCCTAACCTAGCAAAGGAGACTCATTCGCTATGCTAGGAAGAAGCAGACCATAGACTAGAAACTCTGATGTTCTGCCCTAACCCAAAGAGACAGTCACTCTGGTTATCAAGTCAGGACAGACATATCCTAGAATAGTTATACCTGAATTATTATACAAAAAGAACCACTAGGATTAAGCCAAAGGATTACAGAGGGAGAGAGGGATTGAACTTAGCCTCCGGAGGAGAAAAGAAAAATTGGGTATGTTCAAAAGTATACTACTGTACCTAGATTACTAAACTAGGTAAGGCGAGAATCGATTACCTAATTCGGTGAAACTCTCTCGTATATAATCTTGGAAAGAACATTCAACAATATCTTACATGTATAAAATATTTGCCTATAGCTTCATTAATATAACACTCGGCAAAACTTATATCATGCATGAAAGTATTAGGGCCAGACGCCTAGGCTACTAAGCCTCGTGAAGGGCAAGATCGGTTACCTAAATCACCGAACAAAAAACTGAAGGTATAATATAAGCATTCCTGGATTAGCTAAATAGCTAGATTATTAAAGCATAACAAACCAGGAACGTCACTCTAGCTAACTAAATGACCCATAAATAGCGAGCGATAGCATCCAGAACTCCTCCGGTAGGCAACAGCTCTTGTTTATGTTAATATCACTTTTGATTTAATTCAAAACGACAAGAGCTTACATTTATGCATAGTAAAGATAATACTCAACTTTCCAGAGGCAGAAGAGGCTGGAGAAGTCATCAAAATGTTGAATAAAATCCAAAATAACGAGAGAACACAAGGGTAAACACCAAGTAGTAGAGCTACAAGAAAAGGAATAAAGAGGGCGCTTCCGCCTTCATCAGATACACACTGGAAACGGAATGGGAGAGATGCCTTATGAACGGCTCTCTTTTCATTCTCGTTTCAGATTGCTGTCACTGTAACCCCTCGAAGCGTTAATACTGTTCGGGGTGAAGATAGCTATGTTACGTGTCAAGAATACGTCCTCTGATATTATGCGATATCCTTATGAGATTATTTAAGGGATATTCGCTCCAGGAGTTAGAATTCTGGATACCTTAAGGTAAAATTCTCTTGGAATATCACTGTAGTCAAATATACCCTAGAAAGCTACCTATTAGGAACTTCCATCAGGACGACAATGCCTGAGCCCAAAAATAATATTAGAAAAAATATTTCTTATTATAAACACAAAATCACAGACACACATGCATACACACAAATTTACGCATATAAGATGTCCAAAAACCATAAACAAACTAAAAACCTAAGACATTCATAAACATAATCAGACCAAAATTGAGGAAACACCAAACGAAGGAATTGACATCAAATTGATGAAGAGAAGACTTGGAACAGGACGCCAAAAGAAGTTTCCTTTGGAGGATGGAAATGGACAAAAATTATCAACGAAAATGATGGTATGATAAAAGTTGCAGAATATTTATATACAATGGTATTCAATAGGGATATCAATAATAAGTATACAAATGGAAATAATGAAAAACTTCAACAGTTACGAAATGTTATAATAGAAGTAAATAAGCAGTAAAAGGTATGAACAATGGCAAATCAGCAGGAGACGATAGCTAAACAATTGGATTTAAAAATAGATGGAGAAATTTCATAGTAGTAAAACTCGCTGAACTCTGTACAAAATGTGTTTTAAAATGCTTTGTGATTTGGGTGCTTACATATATATGATATTCAGTTTAAACTTTTCATTTACTTCGATAATTAATACTGTAATTTTATAATTTTTACTAAAAATTCTTTTATATTACCTGCAAGATTTTTACGATTAAGAATTCTTATACTATTTTCGTCGTTCTTCCACGCCATCTGAAGCATATTATATCTATATTCTGTAAAGCCACAATTATTGAGTAAAAAAAAAAATCCTAAGCTGCCCCTTTTAATGTAATAAAATTTCACGTTTTTCATTCTTTTTCTTTTTTTCATTGAATTATACAAATACTTCTAATCTGTAATTTCCTATACATAGTCCAAATTTACTTACTGCTGATTACTTTCCTCTCCTTTTTTGACATATTTTAGCACTGAAATCCCATTGAATAACGGTAAGATGATTCTTATGGCTATTCATATAATTATATCTCCCGATTTACAGATGACTTAGCTCTATTCAGTGAATGATAGGAGTAACTGAAAAATATGTTAGCATATTTTAAGACTTAAATAGGAAAAAAAATGAGCAAAACAAAGATAATGTTTAATGAGTGAGTAGAGGTAGAGCTAAAAATGGTTTTCGAGGATATAATGAGAATTACAAGGTAGAACATACTAAATACCAAAGTATTGATAGCGAATATTTAGACAGGAAAGCAGATGAGGCTGACAAAGATATGAATTCATAGAATGGCTATTGTGTAAAGATTTTTCATAGAATTGTTAGTAAAATCTCTATGCGTGCAAAGATTGAGAAGCATACACCCATAAAAAAGAGATCGATCTGTTGTAACAATAGAAGATGAAGATAGACGATATTGAAGGGAACAACTGAGCAAAGTCATGAATGGGAAATATGAAGGGAATAAACTGATTGATATACCTGTAGCTGATGAAGACCTAGATTTGCCCATGAATGAATTCAGTGTGTTTGAGGTCGAGACTATCATCAAAATACTCAAGAGTTGGAAAGCCCCTGTATACGATGAGATAACTATCGAGATATTGATAGCAAATGAAGTGACTACTAGAATACACAGAAGGTTATTCCATAGAATATGACGTGAAGAGGCACCACCTGATAAATGGAAGCTAGGAGCATGGGTTAAAAAAAAGTATATAAATCATTAAAAAGAAAAGTAAAAATAAATAACTGATTGCACTGATTACATCACACTCATGTCAGTTGTCATGAACATATATAGTACATATATTGTAAAGAGACTAGAGAGAAAGATTGAAGAATAACTGAAGGATGCAAAAGTAAGTTTTAGGAAAGGTAGATATTGTAAAAGCCAGTTTTCATTTAAAGGCAGGTTATAAAAAGAAAAAAGATGTGTATTGTACTGCCCATGTGTCACACGATCGTACATAGTAACGAAATTTCTCTTTTTTGTATATGTTATCCTTTGTATCTTCGCTCTCCCCTCGCACTGATAGCAACATGTATCGGCCTGTCTGTTTACACCATTGTTAACTGTTAACAGAACCGGTTGGACAAGAGGTAGCATGTTTGTATTTTGTGACCTTCTGGCCGGGACCTAGCGTGTATATATACTCGATGTGTCTATATAAAAGTATTCAGTTGCATTCATCTCGCCTTTGGCTTACAACCTACTCCTGGCACGTCACATTAGAATATAGAATTCCACTTTTGATGGCATTCGTGAACCACGAAAAATACTTTGATTGTGTGCTCTGATCAATTATTATGGAGTTTTTTTTTTAAATATGTAAATTTCCTTAAAAGTGCTCATGAGCATAACAATTACAACTTTAAATGTTACTGGAGCCGTGACAAATGAATTAACAGTGAAGAGTGGAAATGTTGCCACATATTATACTTTTTTTTTTATCATCGCTTTGAATTTTAGAATGATAGTAGAATAGAGAATGGGGGCAAAGAATTGGACTGAATTTGGAATAGGAAATTGGCTGGTCTGGAGAATTTTTATGGCACTACCCGTAATATCACAATACCAAGGGATTTGCAATGCTTGCCTAACAGAATGCATGAAATATCCCAAGAGGTTGGCCTCAAGATAAATAGAATAAAAACATTGTGAAGGAAAATGAAATATTCAAGGGCCGGGGATATAACATTGATATGAGAAAGGATTGATGTAGTAGGTTCTGTTAAATATTTATGAACTATAACACACCCTCTTTAGAATTGAAGTTTAATGAAATGTTGAAATTAGCAAATCACACTTTGGCAAGGTTAAATAAAGTTTGGAATTCAAGTCACCTGAAATAACATACAGAAATGAGCATATACATGTCAGTTTAGTGTGATTAGTGTTGATGTATGAACATAAGTCATTGTATGGCAATGAAACAATATTCAACAGGTTTTGTAGATTTGAAAACAAATCCATCAGAAGAAAATTAGGGGTTCAAAGGCAGGACATGATTAGAAATGAAACTATAACAGATGTGACTCCAGTACCATATTATTATTATTATTATTATTATTATTATTATTATTATTATTATTATTATTATTATTATTATTATTATTATTATTGATGTTGTTACTAACCAAGCTACAACCCTAGTTGGAAAAGCAAGAGGCTATAAGCCCAAGAGCTCCAATATGAAAATTTAGCCCAGTGAGGAAAGGAAATAAGGAAATAAATAAATGATGAGAATAAATTAACAATATATCATTCTAAAAACAGTAACAACGTCAAAACAGATATTTCCTATATAAACTATTAACAACGTCAAAAACATATATGTCATATATAAACCATATAAAGACTCATGTCAGCCTGGTCAACATAAAAACATTTCCTCCAACTTTGAACTTTTGAAGTTCTACTGTTTCAACTACCCGATTAGGAAGATCATTCCACAACTTGTTAACAGCTGGAAAAAAAACTTCTAGAATACTGTGGTATTGAGATTCATGATGGAGAAGGCCTGGCTATTAGAATTACCTGCCTGCCTAATATTATGAACAGGATAGAATTGTCCAGGGAGATCTGAATATAAAGGATGGTCAGAGTTGTGAAAAATCTTATGCAACATGCATAATGAGCTAATTGAACGACGTTCAAAAGATTAATATCTAGATCGGGAATAAAATTTTGAATAGACCGTAAGTTTTTGTCCAAAAAAAATTAAGATGAGAATCAGCAGCTGAAGACCAGACAGGTGAACTATACTCATAACAAGGTAGAATGAAAGAATTAAAACACTTCTTCAAAAGAGATTGATCACCGAAAATTTTGTAAGACTTTCGCAATAAGCCAGATTTTTGTGCAATTGAATAAGACACAGACTTAATGTGTTTCTCAAAAGTAAATTTTCAGTCAAAATTCACACCTACATTTTCAAAAGAGTCATAAAAATCTAAAGAAACATTATCAATACTGAGATCCAAATGTTGAGGAGCCACCTTCCAAGACCGACTTACAATCATACTTTGAGTTTGGTTAGGATTCAACTTCCTACCCCCTTAATTGGCACCATGCACTACTATTAACTAAATCTCTATTAAGGGATCCCCCATCCCCAGATCTACATTCAGGGGTATGGAATTGATGCAAAGAGAGTAGCATCATCTGCATATGCAATAAGCTTGTTTTCTAGGCGAAACCACATGTCATGTGTATATAGTATGAAAAGTAATGAGCCAAGAACACTACCCTGTGGAACGCCAGATATCTCATTCCTATACTCATTATTATTATTATTATTATTATTATTATTACTATCCAAGCTATAACCCTAATTGGAAAAGCAAGATGCTATAAGCCCAGGGGCTCCAATAGGGAAAAATAGCCCAGTGAGGAAAGGAAATAAGGAAATAAATAACTGAAGAGAACAAATTAACAATAAATCATTCTAAAAAAAGTAATGTCAAAAGAGATATATCATATATAAACTATTAACAACGTCAACAACAAAAATGTCATATATAAACTATAAAAAGACTCATGTCCGTCTGGTCAACAAAAAAGCATTTGCTCCAACTTTGAACTTTTGAAGTTCTACTGATTCAACAACCCGATTAGGAAGATCATTCCACAACTTGGTAACAGCTGGAATAAAACTTCTAGAGTACTGCGTAGTATTGAGTCTTATGATGGAGAAGGCCTGGCTATTAGAATTAACTGCCTGCCTAGTATTACGAACAGGATAGAATTGTCCAGGGAGATCTGAATGTAAAGGATGGTCAGAGTTATGAAAAATCTTATGCAACATGCATAATGAACTAATTGATCGACGGTGCCAGAGATTAATATCTAGATCAGGAACAAGAAATTTAATAGACCGTAAGTTTCTGTCCAACAAATTAAGATGAGAATCAGCAGCTGAAGACCAGACAGGAGAACAATACTCAAAACAAGGTAGAATAAAAGAATTAAAACACTTCTTCAGAATAGATTGATCACCGAATATCTTAAAAGACTTTCTCAATAAGCCAATTTTTTGTGCAATTGAAGAAGACACAGACCTTATATGTTTCTCAAAAGTAAATTTGCTGTCAAGAATCACGCCTAAAATTTTGAAAGAGTCATACAAATTTAAAGAAACATTATCAATACTGAGATCCGGATGTTGAGGAGCCACCGTCCTTGACCTACTTACAATCATACTTTGAGTTTTGTTAGGATTCAACTTCATACCCCATAATTTGCACCATGCACTAATTTTAGCTAAATCTCTATTAAGGGATTCACCAACCCCAGATCTACATTCAAGGGATGGAATTGATGCAAAGAGAGTAGCATCATCTGCATATGCAACAAGCTTATTTTCTAGGCCAAACCACATGTCATGTGTATATAGTATGAAAAGTAATGGGCCAAGAACACTACCCTGTGGAACACCGGATATCACATTCCTATACTCACTATGGTGCCCATCAACAACAACTCTTTGAGATCTACTACTTAAAAAATCAATAATAATGCTAAGAAACGACCCACCCACTCCCAACTGTTTCAGTTTGAAAACAAGGGCCTCATGATTAACACGGTCAAAGGCAGCACTAAAATCAAGGCCAATCATACGAACTTCCCGACCACAATCAAGGGATTTCTGTACTGCATTGGAGATTGTAAGAAGGGCATCACATGCTCCAAGGCCTTTCCGAAAACCAAATTGCAAACTAGGGAATAGATAATTACCTTCAGCAAACCTATTAAGACGTTTTGCCAGAAGACGTTCAAAAACTTTAGATAATATGGGAGTTATGGAAATTGGGCGGTAATAATCAACAACAACTCTTTAAGATCTATTAGTTGAAAAATCAATGATAATGCTAATAAACGACCCACCCACACCCAACTGTTTGAGTTTGAAAACAAGGGCCTCATGATTAACACGGTCGAAGGCAGCACTAAAATCAAAGCCAATCATAAGAACTTCCTGACCACAATCAAGGGATTTTTGTACAGCATTGGAGATTGTAAGAAGGGCATCAAATGCTCCAAGGCCTTTACGAAAACCAAATTGCAAACAAGGGAATAGATGATTACCTTCAGTAAACTTATTAAAATGTTTTGCCAGAAGACGTTCCAAAACTTTAGATAATATGGGAGTTCTGGATATTGGGAGGTAGTCAGTGGGACTTGAGTTACCACAAACACATTTACATAGAGGAGTAACATTACCAATTCCCCAACAAGTGCTAAAAGCTCCTCCTCTTGCTAACTTGCGCAAAATAGCAGATAACTTTGAAGCTAAGAAATCTGCTGTCTTTATAAAAAACAAAGTAAAAATACCATTTGGGTTTACACCTCCATAAGCATCAAGGTCTATAAACAGAGCTTTAATCTCACGACATTGAAAAGCTAAACTAGTAAGTTTAGACTCAGGAAAACAGGCTTGAGGAAGTTCAAGTTTTTCATTACTCTGCTTACTGTCAAACACATCAGCCAAAAGGGCTGCCTTTTCCTTTGGACTGTGAGTGACTGAGTCATCTGGTTTAGGTAAAGGAGGAACTGTTGCATCTACACCAAAGAGTGCAGATTTAAGGGTAGACCACCATTTATGTTCCTGAGTTGTACCAGTAACGGTTTTTATGGTTAAATTATACTCCTTTTCAGTTGAGGCATAAACTCTCTGGTGAAGGATGGATGGAGATAGATTGGGTATGTTCCTCGCACTCCCGAAGAGAGATCAGTTAAACAGTTTTAACTGGGCACCCAAAGGCCCTAAAAGTCTCGTAAGGTCCAGGACAATATGGCTGAGGAATAGGAAGAGATGGTGGAAAAGGATTGGACTGGATTGGTGATAGGAATTCAGCAGACCTAGAGTACGCTGGTGATGCTGTCCTTGTAAGCAGAACACCACAGCATTTGCAATGATTGCTTACGAGAATGCATGAATTATCACATTAGGTTAGGCTGAAGATAAATAATAAAAAAGCAAAGGTGATAAGAACGGAGTTGGATATGGAAGATGAAATATCATTGAAAGGGAAAAGGATTAATGAGGTTAAATTATTTAAATATTTAAGAATTATGATCTCCAGACAGGGTCTTTAGAATTAGAGTTTAGTGAAATATTGAAAACAGTATATAAAACAATTGTCAGGTTAAGTAAAATTTGGAAGGGCAATTGCCTGGAATTACATATAAAAATCAGACGATATATCAGTTTAGTGAGATCGGTGTTACAGTATGTACATGAGTCTTGGTATGTTAATGAAATGGTTTCCAATAGAATTAGTAGATTTGAGAAGAAAGCCCCCAGAGGGATATTGGTAGTAAAAGGACGAAATAGGATTAGAAATGAAACTATAAGAAAGATTACTTAAGTGCTATGTGTGAATGACATCATGATTAGGGGTAGATAGAGTTGATTTGGGCATGCTCTTTGGGCCACCGCAAGAGAGATTAGTTCACCAAACGTTCAGCTGGGCTCCAGAAGAAACTAAAAGAGTTGGAAGACCCAGGCCTGTTTTGCTGAGACTATGAAGCGCGAACTGGGAGATTATTGGAATGGAGAAGTATTGAATTAAAAGTTCAAGAAAGAGACAACTGGTGAAATCTAGCCTTTTGTGTCAATAGTCGTATGAAGAGATGATGATGATGATGATGATGATGATGATGATGATGATATATATATATATATATATATATATATATATATATATATATATATATATATATATATATATATATATATATATATATATATATATATATATATATATATATATATATATATATATATATATATATATATATATATATATATATATATATATATATATATATATATATATATATATATATATATATATATATATATATATATATATATATATATATATATATATATATATATATATATATATATATATATATATATATATATATATATATATATATATATATATATATATATATATATATATACAGTATATAAATATATATATATATATATATATATATATATATATATATATATATATATATATATATGAATGTATATATATATAAATATATATATACGGTATATATATATATATATATATATATATATATATATATATATATATATATATATATATATATATATATAAATATATATATACGGTATATATATATATATATATATATATATATATATATATATATATATATATATATATATATATATATATATATATATTACATTCTCCAATAATGAAGCACATAAGGAATAGTGTTCTATACAACAATTATGAGTTTACAGAGGGAATAAAGAAAAAAAATAAAATGCCATCATTTTTTAACAGTTTCTAGAGCGCTTTATTATCATAATTAGAACGATTTTTTTTAATATATATATTTTCAGACAGATATTGCCAGGATATAAAATTTGGAGCAAAAGAGATTAGGAATAATTGTGAAATATATGACAACAATAATGAGATTCTCTCTAACCAATTTCCTCTAAATGACGGCAATTAAGGGTTTCAGAGAACATTTTGTCAATATATGTCTGCTTTGAAAAAGGAAAAATGATCTGTTTACAACGTCAAGCTTCGACAAATATCAGTTTCTACGTGAAGTACCCGTCATTATTGTAAAGCAAGAATGATATCAATTGTAACCGTATGTGTGATTATATAACAAGTATGTTTGTTATTCGGAGCAACCTGACAAATAATGGAGTGACTGCTGAACATGGTGATCATAAGGATAAACTTGATGTCAATTATGTTTGTACAATTTGCAATAGAATTTTACAACTGCAAGAACTAATTAATTGCTCGCTCTAATAACAGAGTAGGGAGCAAATGAGATTTGAATTAGATATATTACAATGATGTGAAGTATCAGCATATTAGGGTGATTACAATTATCAAATGATTGGCAAACAGGTTGAAGGGGAAGTATGCGATGAGTTCAATGATACGACAGATATTAAGACCGATCCAATAATGAATATCAAATGATCAAACAGGTAAATAGAAAAACACATACAAGAAAGTAATCATCATTTTGAAAGTACATTCCTATAACAGTCCTTCTTATGCTTAGAGTATGTAATACCTGTTTTGGAGATAAAATTATTTTTTTTCATTTTGTAAATCGACTTGCTTATAAAGTTTAATGAGATTTGCTAGGCATATATAAAGAAAATTAATTTGATCATGAATACAGAGACAGATTGTCATTTCAGACCATGAGAATCTCAAGGACATTATATGATTATATCAATAAATTTGGAGTGTTGGATACTGTTAGTATTCATGATAAATTATTAAATTGGTATAGGGCATAATCTCTGTACTGATTGCGTTTGTTGTATAAATAAAAAAAAAATTATTGTTAACTTTCATTCGAACGTTTTGCCGTTATTATGGTTAATCAAAGAGTTATTAACCGTAAAAGATAAAGACTGTAACAATATCTTTAGAGATGAAACCCTCTGAAAATGACGATCTCACCTGTGATGTCCCCATCAGATCAAACAAAATACCTTTTCTTCGAAAACACATAAGGAATATCACACTATCAACGATAGATGGTAAACGATGCTGTCACCCTCTGGTCGCTTGTCATTATTTGTTTCCGCAGTTTACCTACCATGTTTGCTTCAGAGATATATTTCTGGGTCTATACATCATGGTCGGTTTATGGAGGCCCATTAAGTTTCTAAGGTACATGCACGTGTCACCCAAATGAAGTCTAATATTCGATCATTTCGGAAATGCAATCGTTTCTAGAGATGATTATCATGATAAATATATTTCGGTCAGTTACTATACAATAAGTAATTATAATCATATAACTCGTGCTTCTTCGTCCGCTGTTTAATTCTGAATAATAGATTCTTTTCACAAACTGTGTAAGATTTTGTATTTCGGTTTGGAAGTAAAATATGTCAATCGTGTCCCAAAAAAGTGGGGAGGGGGACAAAATATCAACTGTACGAGTTTCCCCCCCCCCCCCAATATCAATTTACCAGTTCTGTCCATTGACAAAAGATGAGGCACGAAAAACTAAAATGTTACTCTCATATTCATGAAACGATTTTATAGTTGTATAAACTAACAAATTGTATGTTTCCATATAAAAATTTTTACCAAGTTTACCTAGTATACATTTCTATTAAGGTAAACATAATTCAGAGCTTTGACATTTCTATATATCCACTGTGTTCTTCCAAGAAAAGTTAACTCCCTAAGGTCATTAAGCTTCGCAATTTCCGTTGATATCAACATTACTGGCGATGTTACACCAAAGTTCATGGGTAGTATTAGTTGGTTTGCATTTTATTCTAAGTGTATAAGAGCTCAAACCATTTATAATCTTCTGTATGCAAAAGATGGCTTAAAAGATATAAAACAACAATTATTTCCCGATATTTTCTAACCTAGATTTTTAGGGTATACGACAAAAGCTTAAAGAACCTTTTGTCGAGAAAAAAAGGAAGTAGAAGGAAAACCTATTGTTTTGTACTTTTATGAGATTTTTTTCTTTGAATGATACCTTAAAAAAAAAAAGGTGAATTGCAGAAAAAAAGAAGAAAAAGAAATAAATTCATTACCACGTTATACTGAAAAACATGTTGGTTGAATATAATCACAAAAATTTTAGTTATAAGATTCGCACATTAGAGAGAGAGAGAGAGAGAGAGAGAGAGAGAGAGAGAGAGAGAGAGAGAGAGAGAGAGAGAGAGAGAGAGAGAGAGAACAATGAATAAATTTAATTGGAGGTTTATATTTGTTGAAAATTCCAAATGATCTGTAATCAACGAAAGTATCGATAAAATATCAAAAAGTATTTACGAGATTCATATATTCTATTTGTTATAATCTTTTTTTTTAAGACTAATATATCTCTAAGGCTTAAATATATCGCAATATGTTTCCTATGAAAATTGTTTAGAATATGCTTTCTTTATTTAATAATATACTTATGTGAACTATACCATTATTTCTGTAGAAACTTTATGATGAAAAATGATGATACATGAGTTGTCAAGAACTAGGAATATTTTTCCTTTTTTTTTGAGAGAGGGGGGGGGGAATCTCTTTATTATCTAATTTCATTATACATTCAAGTATGATAGAAGGTAGATAAAATTTCCTGTACAATACCTATTTTATATTAAAGTCCTTACTTCTAATCATGATGTAAGCTTTGTTCATTTGCGTAATTTCTTATCATCGCATAATGAAGAAATACACGATAATTAAAAATAAAATATATTATAAAGGAATGTTTGTTATGGTGTAATTTCTAGTAGGTAGACATTTTGGTCTCTTTTCTGAACCGTTGATTCAATATGTATTTTTTTTTTCTATTATTATTATTTTTCATCACAAGCCAGAAAGAAACTAGGAACTAATTGTATGTACATTATGAAACCTGCACCCTAAAACTCTTATTTACTATAGAATGCTGTTCGATATGCTTTTCATTTCATTATGTATAATGCTTAAAGGCTATTGTTTTCAAAGGTTATGAAATCCCTCCGTAAGATTTATTATTTTTTCACTTAAAAATTATCAGTAGAGATACTTAACAAACAGTAAATTTTATGATAATATTTATAGAGGGAATGAAGAATATACCTGATTCACATTTTAATAAATCGGCTATGAAACTTCTCCCATCATATCAAAAGCTGATATAGTAACATGCCTACTATAACGGAACTCAATAATTGAATTACAAGATATCTCAAAATTATTCAGGTGTTATAAATATGAGTCGATTAGTTACAATGATTTAATAAATACTTCCCGTTGATCTATTTCCTTCCTTTATTTGTTTACGGTTCAATCAAGATTCCGGCGGATATAAGGATTGCTGGATCATTTGGCGTGGAAAGATAACGTAAAGGTTTGAATTTTTACGCCAAAATTAAAGTTATTCTAAACGTTTGCAGCTTACCTGAACATCACATAATATTAAAATCATTAATGGTCTATTTAAAGTTCACAGTTGCTGATGGTAATTGCAATCGTTTATTGTCGTCTAAATAATTTATATCATCATCTCCTCCCACGCCTATTGACGCAATCGGCCTCAGTTAGATTTCACTATTAGTCTCTATCCTCAGCTTTTAAATCAGTACTTTTACATTCATTATCTACTTCACATTCCATAGTCCTCAGCTATTTAGACCTCGATCTCCCACCTTTTCTAGTTCTAGTTCCTTGGGGAGCCTGATTGAAAGTTTGATAAACCAATCTATTGAGGAGTGTGAAGAGCTTGCCAAAACCATCTCCATCTTCCCATCATCATGATAGCATCCACATATGGCACTCGAGAAGTCTCTCATATAGTTCCCTCTCTAATCCTGCCTTGAATTTAGCTACCAATATTCTTCTGGAGGCCTTGTCCTCCAATGTATTAAATATATTGGAAACTGTTTTATTGTTATACAACGACTCATGTTCTTACAGTAAGACCAATCTCACTAAACGGATGTATAGCCTGATTTTTATATGTAATTTAGGAGATTTTTTCAACCTTCCATTAAAATCAAACTTCAAAGATCCTGTACTAGAGATAATAGATCCTAAATATTTAAATAATTCCACCTCATTAATGTTTTTTCCTTCCAATGACTTTTCATCTTCCTTTCCTTATTCTGTTGTCACCACCTATTTATCTTGATCCCAATCTTATGTGATATTACAAGCATTCGGATACGCAAGCTTTGCATGTCTTGTTGTGTTCTACTAATAAGGACATCGTCATCAGCATACTTTGGGTCAGGTATTTTCCTGTTACCAATCCTGTCCAATCCTTCTTTATCATCCCCAACTGTCTTATGCATTTCAAATCCATGAGGAGGATAAACAGTACAGGTGGCAACACATTCCTTTGGAGTACTCCACTGTTCACTAGAATTTCATTTGATATGGTTTCATTTACATTAACTTTGTACTTGCTATGCTCGTGAAGAAACTTAACCAGCTTTACCTATGTGAAGGACTCTTCAGAAAAAGGGCACTTGCTCACTATCAAAGTTCTTTTCAAAGTCCACAAAAGTCATCAAAAGTGCATTTGTATATTCTACACATTGCTGTACCACATGTACTACTTTTGACATCCTAAATTCTGCTTATTCATCTTTCAGTTTTTCGTGAATGTTTCTCTCTGGTCTCTTTAGAATGGGAATACTATGTATCTTCATGTGTCTTCCTCAGCTTCAGGTACATGAATCAAATTATTCCCTCCATATCTCCAATCCGTGATCTCACTAAAGTTTTCATCCAACGTTGCCTTTCTTCGTGTTATGTTTTTATAACCGATCCATCTCTCATTTTGATGTATTTCTGCTTCTTTTTCTTTCATTATTAATTCTATGAGCAATTCTTACACCATAGCCACTCCCTGAATTTACATTATTAGCGTTGACAGTCTCATCTGCTTTCCTGTTTAGATATTCCCTCTAGTTATTTCTGTTTTTTTTTCTTTTACCTCAATATCAATACTGGAATTCTTAGCATGATACACCATATAATTTTCTCTACTTGTCTAAAAACGTTCAAAAATGTATTTCTGCCTTTGTCTACTTTATAGAACCCGAGTATCATTTGATAACCATGATTTTTTCCTTGTAACTGCATGTCCCAGAACTTCACAATCAACTGACTTATATATATATATATATATGTTCAAAATTTCACACCATTCTTCATTAACTGTCTGCTCTTCTTCAATTACAAAGGTTTATCTGTGCTCCTTTTCTAGGAGATTAGTTGCATCAACATAATATTTTATCTACCTTTCTGTTGGGGGCTTTCAATTTCAATTTAAGTGTAGCAATCAGGAGATGGTGATCACTACCCACATGTGCACCTCTATAGTTTCTTACGTTTCTTGGAGTCCTCATTTCTCTTCTTTAATGGCCATGTGATCTATTTGCTTTTTTTATTTGCCACATGATATCCATGTATATTTGTAGATGTCTTTGTGTTGGAAAAGAGTACCTCCAATAAAAAGATCTTTTGTTGAACAAAACCTAAAAAGTACAGCATTTTCATTGGCAAGACCCTCAACACCATACCTTGATTATGCTGTCTGACTTTAGCATTGAATTTACCAAACATAATTTTCCTAAGTCTCTCTGAGTTTTCATCAATTACCCTTCTCTGCTCGTCATAATATCCATCTTTCCTTTCTTCAACAGAATCATTTGTTGGGCGTAGCAAACTATAATACTCATATTGCATTAATTAGATTTAAACTTGGCAAACAACAATCTACTATTTACCGTTCTTTTATCCCGTCAGTTAATTTTCGGCTCTGGGAATCATAAACAATCTTATCCAATCTCTCCCAACTCCATTTGAGTAGATATATATGATGCCTTTGTCTAAAATTTCCTTACCGATCCCCTTACAACATGTTCCAGTTATGGCCAAGTTATCCAAGCTGTAATCCATATATTCATTCTCCACATGCTGTAACTCCTCAGTCTAGTTCATGGTTTTAACATTCCAATTACCAATTTTAAGTTTTTCTTTAGCCTCCATAAACCGGAAGATTCTTAGCATGCCACTACGCCTAGAGCTGTGGGCCATTCTCTCATATTTGCTTTACTTTGACTGACAAAATCCATATGTATATATATATATATATATATATATATATATATATATATATATATATATATATATATATATATATATATATATATATATATATATATATATATATATATATATATATAAAACATTTTATTTTGTCTCCCTTCTTAAGCATTTTTCTAATATTCTTGCCCTATTATGTGAAATAGGATGGTGCTTTAAATGATGAATCTAATATTTGATTTCTTATTTTTCATTTTCTTTTACTCAAAAAGACATCTGTAAAGCTTTAGGTTTTCTTTTATACAGACCTTTCGCTAAAAGAAGACCCTTAAAGAATATATCTTCACTCAAATGAGATTACTTATTGCTTTCCCAAGAAAAATTTGTCGGCGTTACTGTCCATTGCAGACTTGAGATAAGACTTTGTCATCAACATTCGGCGACATTCTTCCAAGAAATGAGAATTTGATAATAAAAGTTCTTCTCCTTTAAAGAAAGACTGTAATGCAGTTTTTACTGAAATAAACAGAGCAACTGGTTGCACAATAAGGACACGGTAGTGCCATTGTTGCCTCGCTTCACCTTAGAATACAAAAGAAAACACTTCTCTTGAATACGCTGCCCACTCATGACTCTCACAATTTCTGAGAGGAAGAAAATATCGTTATAAGAACGAATAGAATAGGAAGGTGGAAAAAAATAAGAAAGGCATATTTTTTTTTTCTGAATTATCCTATCGATGTTAGAATATAATGATTAGTCAGGTTTGTTTATTATCTATGTATTTACTATATAAATAGTATTACCTATTAGTAAACAATACGAAATTATATATTACTATTTGGTGATTACCATGGATAAAAGGTACCCCAATTGAATTTTTATCCTACCCAT
>NC_090732.1:31263393-31273393 GCF_036898095.1 Palaemon carinicauda | reverse complement strand
GTATGGAGAATTCTAACTCCTGGAGCGAATATCCCTGAATAATCCCATAGGGATATCGCATAATATCATAGGACGTATTCTTGACACGTCACATAGCTATCTTCACCCCGAACACTATTAACGCTTCGAGGGGTTACAGTGACAAGAATATGAAACGAGAATGAAAAGAGAGCCGCTCTCCTATTCCATTTCCAGTGTGTATCTGATGAAGGCAGAAGCACCCTCTTTATTCCTTTTCGTGTAGCTGTTACTACTCGGTGTTTTCCCTTGTGTTCTCTCTTTATTTTGGATTTTATTCAGCATTTTGATGACTTCTCTGGCCTCTTCTACCTCTGGAAAGTTGAGTATTATCTTTATTATGTATAAATGTAAGCTATTGTCGTTTTGAATTGAATCAAAAGTGATATTAACGTGAACAAGAGCTATTTATGAGTCATTTAGTTAGCTAGAGCAACGTTCCCGGTTTGTTATGCTTTAATAATCTAAGTATTTAGCTCCTCTAGGAATGCTTATATTATACCGTCAGTTTTTAGTTCGGTGATTTAGGTAACCGATCTTGCCCTTCGGGAGGCTTAGTAGCCTAGGCGTCTAGCCCTAGTACTTTCATGCAAGATATAAGTTTTTCCGAGTGTTATATTATAGAAGCTATAGGCAAATATGTTATACATGTAAGATATTGTTAAACGATCTTTCCAAGAATGTATACGAGAGAGTTTCGGTGAATTAGGTAATCGATTATCACCTTACCTAGTCTAGTAATCTAGGTACAGTAATATACTTTCGCACATCCCCGATTGTTCTTTTCTCCTCCACAGGCTAAGTTCAATCACTCTCTCCCTCTGTAAGCCTCTGGCTTAATCCTAGTTGTTCTATCTGTATAATAATTCAGGTATAACTATTCTAAGATTTGTCTGTCCTACCCTGATAACCAGAGTGACTGGTTTTTTGGGTTAGGGCAGAACATCAGAGTTTCTAGTTTGTGGTCTGCTTCTTCTTAGCATAGAGAATGAGTCTCCTTTGCTAGGTTAGGGGCGGACACAGGAAGCTTTGCTTCCCTAGTCCATGTCGGAAGGATTCTGTAAGAGATGATTCCTTCCTCTAGTGTTGTTTTTCTCGGGCTGGAGAATGAGTTTTCTCTGTTGCCCGACGAAATAACTTCACCTAACTTTGTTCTGGTTGGAAGGAGGATAGCAAGTATTGCCTGTCTTCCTCCCTAATAGACAACTCTAGGTTAGGATGAGCTTCCCTAACTGCCGAGTGTGTCTCTTGCTAGAACGAAGTCTATAGGACCCTTATCCCTTCCCCACCTCTCTTTCTTTTATCTTCTTTTGGCCGCAGTCCTACTTCCGTACCTTGTGTAGGTCAGGATGGAGGACCGGTTCAGCTCTCTGCCAGCTGGCATTACTTGTTGGCCGGCAGAGACCCTTTGTTCTTTGCAGAGTGAACCTCAAACCCCCTTGGTCTCCCTTCCATGTCTGCCGGTAGAGCGCGGCAGGCTATGGATTCTTTGGAAGCATGAATGCTACACTCTCCCCTTCCATAAGTTCACTCTTTCTGGATGGAAGGTCTTATGGCAATGCCGCCTTATAACCATACGTCCATACTGTTTCTCTGACTATTGTGTTGCACCCCTAACCCGGCTGCCGGCTTAACAGCCGACAGCCGACAGCCAAGCAGGTAGAGGTTCTCTGGATCTTGGCTACTGCTGGCGGGCATGGGTATTATTACCATTGCCTGCCGGCAGTGGAAACACAGCCCGAATCTGCTGGCCACTACGATTAGCGGCCGGCAGCCGGGTATTAGTGTTTTCAGCTGTCATTTGAAAATGATTGCCGGCCGGCACACAGTCACGAATCAGTGGGCTGCCGCCTATTAGTTAAAGATAGAATATCTTTGACCTATACAGGGATAGATGCCGGCCGGTACACAGTCACGAATCAGTGGGCTGCCGCCTATTAGTTAAAGATAGTATATCTTTGACCTATACAGGGGTAGATGCCGGCCATTACGTGCCGGTGCACGTCGGCACATACTGGCACGTGCTGGCAGGCACAACAGCATGCGATGTACAGTAGTTGCTATATTTGTAGTGTAGTACACACTGCATTAATAGACACTGCTGTACAGAGTTTGTGATAACACTAAAGTTCTTCCTCATACTTAATGTTATCTTGTACAGCCCTTTTTTGAGACCGTACAATATACAGAAAGTAAGTTCTTTCTGTATTATTTCTATCCCGTATATTAAAACTTTATCTAAAGGTGTGGACTACACCTTAAATTTTCGTTTAGGAAATTACGTAAGGTGTTCTAGAATAGAATTAACCTTAGTTTTAATATCTCTGGAGGTTTCAGCAATTGACTGAGCTGGAAACACAAGTTTATGTCTTTCCCTTTTTCTTTTGTAGCTTTTCTATATAAGCTAAACGTTTCAATATAAATGAAAGCCTTCATTTGATACCCATGGATTTTTCTTCTCTTCACAGGAAGAGCATCCGAAGTGCGGGAGTGTCTTTTGTAATGTCCGCAATAAGAACTTCTGTGGACATCAACATTGCAGGAGGCATGCAGCATTTGCTGCCTCCAGAGGTGATCTCTGCTATTGGGACCCTCAGGATTGTACAGTTTGTTCTAACCTGATCAACGAGGCTTTTGACGACCCTAAGTCGACGGAGTCAAGGGATGCTGCCATGGAAATGTTACGTTCCTGGGTGAGGGGTTTTCAGAAAAACACCTCAAGCCCCTACCTTCCAAATGAGAAGATGAGGGCCTACCTTTTCTCTAAAGCATCGGCTGATACAATCATCACCCAGCCTCAGGTGGAGATACCAACTGGCCAGAATCCGGTAGATTCTGAAGACTCGGCCGCCCTTCAAGACATCCAATTGGACGATAAGATGTCGGGAGAGTCGGATTCTACTGAGAAGGACCTTCTAGGAGAAGGTCAGGAGGAGGAGCTGTTCCAGGCTCCTCAAGTAGAAGAGTAAGAAATCGACGAAGTGTCGGTTACATCGGTTCCGGACCCAGAACATGTTCCTTCTACATCGTCTGCTATCCCAAATGAACTGGGAAGGACTCTTTCTTCCATTGTTGAGATGATCCAACAAATTCGAAGGAAGAATGATGGGAAGAAAGCTGCAATGAAACTGGAGATACATAGACTTGCAGCATCACGTGGGCCCAAGAAGCGGCTGACCGTGAAGGATCTTCCTTTGTGCTCGGATACCAATCCTTGGAGGTATGCCGAAAACATGCCAATGACAACCGGGAAGATCATGATCTCAGAAAACTTAGGAGCAATTCCCTTGGAAGAAGTGGAATTTTGGCACAACAAAGATTATTATTCGGACTGCTATATCCGTCTTAGGAAGGAGCCACCCTCAAAGGAGGAGACAAAGCCGAAGGAGGGCATGGTTTTTTACCATAGTAAAACTCAGACGTTACTAGCGAGCTCAATGAAAGAGAGGGGCTTCACTAACTCAAAGGTGCCGCCTTGAGTAAGAAGCTTCCCTCCTTTGTGGCCTCTCCTACCAGAGCCTTTCCCTTCTTGGAAAAGGGATATAAGGCAGCCTTAAAGTCGGTGGAGGCAGGGAAACTATGCCCCTCCTTGGAGGAGTGCAAGCCTTTATCTCTGATCTTGCCCTTGGACCAAGAAGACTGGAAGGGCGTACACCTTACCTTCTCAGTCGGTAAGCTGGAAGCTAATTATGCTGAACGCCAGTTCAGTGAAGCACTTTCAAAACTGTCGGATGTTCTCTTGTGTAGAGAGCAAGAGACAAAGGAAAGTCTTGCGGCATCAATGTCGTTGCAAGCGACACTAGAAACGATGGCAAGTGACCCCAAGAACCAGGATATGTTCATGGTTGTGGCCAAAACCCATCTGGCCACAGTTATGAAGGATTTCTATAGCTTTATAAAAGCTAGGAGAGCCTGTAGAGAGTTTGTGTTCGCCTCGGCTGCGGTGAGGCACGAACCGAGGAAACTGATCTCCTCTCGTATTTGGGGTAAAGACCCATTTCTCAATGAAGTGGTTAAAGAGGTAATAGGCCAGGCCGCAACAGAGAATAGGAACCTTCTCAAAAAGTGGGGCTTAGATCTTAAGAGAAAGTCTTCTCCAGATGATGGTCCCCAACCCAAGAGGAAGACAAAAAGGCCTAGGCCATCCTCTCGGCCAGCTAAACCCTACCGACAGCAACTTCAACAACAACTTCCTGTGACCGCGGTGCCTCATATAGTGGCACAACCTCCAACCACGTACCAGCTGGTACCTTAACAAGTAGAGACACAGTCACCAGTTTTTAACCCAGCCTTCGTAAGGCAAACTTCTTCCTTTCGTTCGAGAGCTAGAGGAACAGCCAGAGGTTCTTCTAGACGCCCTTCAAGAGGAAGGGGAATCACGGGAGGACGTGGTCAAGGAGGCAAGGCCTCAGGTCCACAACTGCAGCTATTTAGGGATCGCTGGACCTTCGATCCCTGGGCCCACAGCCTAATTAAAAATGTACTAGGTTGGAGCTGGAGCAGTCCTCCACCTCAATTCTACAACACTCATCCACCGTTTCTAGAAGAATATGTCCGAGAACTCTTAGACAAAAGAGTAATCAGGAAAGTTAAATCCATAAAATTCCAAGGAAGGCTGTTTTGTATTCCAAAGAAGAACTCAGAAAAACTCAGAGTCATTCTAGATTTGTCGCCACTCAACAAGTTCATAGTGAACTACAAGTTCAGAATGCTCAAGCTTCAACACATAAGGACCCTACTGCCCAAAGGGGCATATACTGTCTCTATAGACTTGCATGATGCTTCATGTTACATAGAAAACCTTACGCCTTCAGAGCCATGCCTTTTGGGCTAAACATAGCCCCAAGGATTTTCACGAAGCTTGCAAACGCAGCCGTCCATCAATTACGCCTAAAGGGGGTCCAAGTAGTAGCCTGCTTGGACGACCGGCTGGTGTGGGCAGCATCCAGGACAGAATGCATGCAAGCTTCTAAGATAGTGATCGGGTTCCTTGAATATCTGGGATTCAAGATCAACATAAAAAAAAAGTCTCGACTTTCTCCAGCTCAAAAATTTCAGTGGTTGGGAATCAACTGGAATTTGGAGTCACACCGACTTTCCAGTCCTGGTAAGAAGAGGAAAGACATAGCAGGAGCTGTCAAGAGACTATTGAAATCCAACCGGATATGAAGACAGGAACAGGAGAGAGTGCTGGGCTCTCTACAGTTTGCTTCGATAACAGATCCAGTGCTAAGAGCACAGCTTAAGGATACAACAGGAGTCTGGAAAAGATATGCATCAAACGCGAGAAGAGATCTAATGAGACCACTACCGACTCGACTGCGAACGCTTCTCAAGCCATGGTCCAATGCCAAGCAATTGAAGAAATTAATACTTCTTCAACCTCCTCCCCTGTCAGTAACTATCCACACAGACGCTTCAAAGGAAGGCTGGGGAGGTCACTCTCATCAGATGAGAGTCTAAGGAGCTTCGTCCAATCTTTTCAAGTTATTTCACATCAACTTTCTAGAAGCCATGGCAGTACTTCTGACACCAAAAAAAGTTTCTCCCTCGCCACTCGACCCACATATGACTGGTTCTAGACAGCGAGGTGATAGTAAGATGCCCAAATCGACAAGGGTCGAGGTCACCTCAAATCAACCAAGTGATGTTGGCCATATTCCGTTTGGCGGAAAGGAAGAAATGGCACCAGTCAGCAGTTCACATTCAAGGGTTCCGCAATGTGACAGCAGACGCTCTATTCAGGTTTACACCTATAGTGTCAAAATGTCCCTTGACGCAGGATCGTTCTCCTTCATCTCGAGTTAAGTCCCAAAGCTGCAGACAGACCTCTTTGCGACGAAAGACAACAAGAAAATAGATCGTTATGTGTCCCCATACGAGGATCCGCTAGCGGAGGCAGTGGACGCTATGTCCCTGGACTGGAAGAGATAATCCAATATTTATCTGTTCCCTCTGCACAACCTCCTTTTGATGGTCCTCGATAAGCTGAGATCCTTCAAAGGGAAAGCCGCAATAGTGGCCTACAAGTGGCCAAATAGCGTGTGGTTCCCTCTGGGTTTGGAACTACGACTAAAATTCGTACCGCTGCCGGATCAATCCCTGTTTCAGCGAGTACAGAAGTCAACTGTCTTCGCTTCATCACAGAAAACACGGAACCTACATCTCATGATTTTCTCTCCTCAACAATGAGAAAAAGATGCGGTGTTGAAAGTCAATTCAGACTTTTGGAGGAAACCAGAACACATTATGAGGCTTCAGGGAAGAAACAGATATCCCTTGTCAAGGCGAAGAAACCAAAAGAAATATAGACAGATTCCTATTTATCATTCTTCATTCAACTTCATGGGCAAGGTTTATCAGCCAACACAATTCTTTTGTTCAAGTCAGCCTTGACAAGACAGATACCATATGCCTTACAGGTCGACCTTTCTAACAACGTTCTTAATGAACTACAAAGGCCCACGCTAGGCTTAGCTTTTCAGTGCCTCCAAGGACCCTTTGCTTGGTCAGTAGATAAGATTCTTCATTGTGTATAAATAATGAACAATGAGGAATGCTCTTGGAAGGTTTTGAATTTTGAGTCATATTTCTGCTTGTACTCGCTTTGGGGGCCAGAGTTAGTGAAATAGTGGCTCTCTCTAGAGACGAAGGCCACGTCCAGTTCTTGGAGGGAGAACTGAATCTTTTTTAGACCCAACGTTTCTTACCAGGAACAAGCTATCCACCTACAGGTGGGGTCCATAAAGAATCTTCCCTCTGAAGGAAGATGCATCTCTATGTCCAGTGGGGTGCTTAAGGTCTATCTTCATAGGACTTCAGACTTTATGAGAGGACAGCTGTTCAGAAGAGAAACCCTGGGTTCAAAGTTTTCTATAACCTAGGGGGAAACTCACCCTTGTTATTTGCAGAACGGATCCAGACAGTGCACCCGTTAGTCATGATCCGAGGAAAGTTGCCTCTTCCATAAAATTTCTTTAATTATATGGACTTTGAACATCCTTGTTTGCACACCGGCTGGTAGTCATCGAACTTAAGAATTCTGTGGTAGCAGCATGTAGAATTCTTTAACATTCTGTTTTAAATCTGCGAGGAACAGAGTAATTAGTTTTGGACGATTAATTAAGAGGGTGCGTGTGTAGTCACTGTTTGCTACTACACACTGAGCGATAGGCCACGAAAGTGTCCTTACGAACAGTTCCATTGTCGTTGGTGAACTATATCATAATATGGACACTTGTGCTAAGCGTTTTTTACACTAGTGTAAATTAACAGTATACAGACTATATCATTATTATTAATAATTCTATTGAAGTGGCAAATCTGTTTTCTAGTAGACGAAACAATATTTTCTGTTGACTGTTTTTCTTTATGCTTTGAAGCATATCATCCACGTTTTATAAATTTTATGAACGTTGATCTGATATGAAAGTTTATTAAATTTTAATAAACTTGTTCATAGTGAACCCTGCGTCTTATTTGGCCACACTCATTTTATTAGAAATTTACTGAGCATTAGCATTAAAATATGGATATTTTTATCACGGTATGTCTTTTAAGACTGATCCCTGATTCAAGCAAAAGTCCACTCACTCTAACCCTTCCTCAGAAGGGTTAACGTGGTACCCTAACGTGATAGTGGCAAAGAGGCAAAATTTGTTCCTAAGCGGATACAACCATCATCCAATAATTTATAAGAGTAGTCACATTGGGGAAGGTGTCACAAATTTATACTGATATTGGTGACTCTTATACAAACTTTGCTTTATATTGTATAGGGCGAGACCACTATACAAGCTTGTCATTTTGTCATCCATAATTATTATGTACTCCTCGAGACTTTTTCCAGAGTCTAGTACGACTCTTCCCTGTATGGGGCAGGAAGCACTAACATAGTTCATGCTTAGATGAAATGATGTATGGCGGTAACATCATAGGTCTCTAGGTCTGGACGGACCAAAAAAATACTTTCTTCAGAGTACGGCACTGATTGAGAATCCACAGATACAGTAATGCTCTGGTAAACTTCCCTCAGGACGACATCGCCTGAGCCCAAAAAACGGATTTTGAGCGAAGCGAAAAATCTATTTCTGGGTGAGGTAGCCATTTTGTCCTGATGGACCCGCCCTCCCTTTTATTGTAAAAGGGCTTATTTGACCCCTCCCTATAATACAGTATCTGTAACACCTCGTATATCGCTACAAGGAATAAAGAGGGCGCTTCCGCCTTCATCAGATACACACCGGAAATGAAATAGGAGAGATGCCTTATGAGCGGCTCTCTTTTCATTCTCGTTTCAAAATCTTGTCACTGTAACCCCTTGAAGCATTATTACTGTTCTGGGTGAAGATAGCTATGTGACATGTCAAGAATACGTCCCCTGATATTATGCTATATCCCTGTGAGATTATTTAGGGATATTCGCTCTAGGAGTTAAAATTCTGGATACCTTAAGTTAAAATTCTCTTTGAATATCACTGTAGTCAAATATACCCTAGAAAGCTACCTATTAGGAACTTCCATCGGGCCGACATGGCTACCTCACCCAAAAATAGATTTTTCGTTTCGCTCAAAATCCGTTATTATTATTATTATTATTATTATTATTACTATCCAAGCTATAACCCTAGTTGGAAAAGCAAGATGCTATAAGCCCCGGGGCTCCAACAGGGAAAAATAGCCCAGTGAGGAAAGGAAATAAGGATATAAATAAATGAAGAGAACAAATTAACAATAAATCATTCTAAAATACGAAACAACGTCAAAACAGACATGTCATATAATGAACTATCAACATCAAAAACAAATATGTCATAAATAAACTATAAAAAGACTATGTCCGCCTGGTCAACAAAAAAGCATTTGTTCCAACCTTGAACTTTTGAAGTTCTACTGATTCAACCACCCGATTAGGAAGATCATTCCACAACTTGGTCACAGCTAGAATAAAACTTCTAGAGTACTGCGTAGTATTGAGCCTCGTGATGGAGAAGGCCTGGCTATTAGAATTAACTGCCTGCCTAGTATTACGAACAGGATAGAATTGTCCAGGGAGATCTGAATGTAAAGGATGGTCAGAGTTGTGAAAAATCTTATGCAACATGCATAATGAACTAATTGAACGACGGTGGCAGAGATTAATATCTAGATCAGGAATAAGAAATTTAATAGACCGTAAGTTTCTGTCCAACAAATTAAGATGAGAATCAGCAGCTGAAGACCAGACAGGAGAACAATACTCAAAACAAGGTAGAATGAAAGAATTAAAACACTTCTTCAGAATAGATTGATCACCGAAAATCTTGAAAGACTTTCTCAATAAGCCTATTTTTTGTGAAATTGAAGAAGACACAGACCTTATATGTTTCTCAAAAGTAAATTTACTCTCAAGAATCACACCTAAAATTTTGAAAGAGTCATACATATTTAAAGAAACATTATCAATACTGAGATCCGGATGTTGAGGAATCACCGTCCTTGAACTACTTACAATCATACTTTGAGTTTTGTTAGGATTCAACTTCATACCCCATAATTTGCACCATGCACTAATTCTAGCTAAATCTCTATTAAGGGATTCACCAACCCTAGATCTACATTCAGGGGATGGAACTGATGCAAAGAGAGTAGCATCATCTGCATATGCAACAAGCTTGTTTTCTAGGCCAAACCACATGTCATGTGTATATAGTATGAAAAGTAATGGGCCAAGAACACTACCCTGTGGAACACCGGATATCACATTCCTATAATCACTATGGTGCCCATCAACAACAACTCTTTGAGATCTATTACTTAAAAAATCAATAATAATGCTAAGAAACGACCCACCCACTCCCAACTGTTTCAGTTTGAAAACAAGGGCCTCATGATTAACACGGTCAAAGGCAGCACTAAAATCAAGGCCAATCATACGAACTTCCCGACCACAATCAAGGGATTTCTGTACAGCATTGGAGATTGTAAGAAGGGCATCACATGC
>NC_090732.1:31235893-31258393 GCF_036898095.1 Palaemon carinicauda | reverse complement strand
CGTTGCCACTAGGTGTAAGATTCCTTAGGAAATCTATAAATTATCCAAATATTTAGTCAAATTACTTTCCCCGATCTTAGGTTCTATTTCAACCTCTCATATAAAAAATTCTGTTGATCTTTGCGAAAAATTACAAAAAGTTAACCTTACGTCTAGACATAGATTAGTAAGTTTTGATGTAACTTCATTGTTTACCAAAGTGCCGGTTGATGACTTATTGGATTTCCTGTCGGGTATTTTAGATGCTTATGATTTACCTTTATTAACCCATACTATTATTGAGCTCATTTGTTTGTGCATTAAAAAGTGTAAATTTAGTTTTAATGGAGATTTCTATGAACAGGTTTTTGGTATGGCTATGGGTAATCCTCTGTCTCCACTTTTATCCAACATATATATGGAATTTTTTGAATCAAGATTAATCGCTTCAGTGTGGTCTTCCCAAATTGTGTGGTATCGATATGTTGATGATGTTCCAGGTATTTTAGAAGAAAATTTTAATCTTGAGGGCTTTGTTTCAATCATTAATTCATTAGTACCATCAATAAAATTCACTATAGAAAATGAAGAAAATAACCGTATCCCATTTTTAGACGTTTTAATAGTAAGAGAAACAGATAAATTTAAGTTTTCCATATATAGAAAACCTACAAAAATTTTTTCAGATGTACATTTTTACTCCGGTCACTCTAAAAATATTAAGCATTCAGTTTTTTCCTCCATGTACCTTAGGGCATTGAGAATTTGTAGCCCAGATTATATTGAGGAGGAGTTCACTAAAATAGAAAAAATTGCTACAGATCTTTGTTATCCTAAATATTTCTTAGAAAAATGTATGAATAAGGCTAAGAAAACATTTTATAGTGTCCAATTAGAGAGAAAGGAAACAATTAATAATATACTTTGTTTGCCATTTCATGTTTGTTTTTTAGATGTTATACCCCTTTTGAAAAAACTAGACATTGCTGTATTGTTTAAATATAATTGTACTTTAAAAAAAATGTTAATTAAGAATAGTTCTGGAAATGATAATAATGTAATATATAGCATTCCTTGTTCAGAGTGTAACCTATTTTATGTTGGCCAAACATCAAAAAGTATACCAGTCAGATTAAAACAACATCAGGTGGCCGTCTCCAGGGGTTCTCTTAATAATGCCTTGGCCTCCCACTGGTTAGGGCAAGTCACAGAATTGGTTGGTCAAAGACGGAAAAAGTAATCCATGTAAATGACTATATCCAAAGGAATATTGTTGAATCATTTTTAATCTCCTGTACTCAAGGTAGAAATTTGAATCTAAGCCCAGGTCTGTTTTCCGTTAATCCATTATTATCCTTTTATCTAAAATCTGACTTCTCCGGAATTATTAAGAAACTGACAGCTGTTGGATCCCTTTCTCCTGTATAAATACGATGTCTTTGTATATGTATTCTCATTGCTGAGTTTGATAATGTCTTGAGTGGATGAAATTACTAACTCCAATCAAGTCTTTTTCATTTTTCCTTTCGTGGCTATAATACATGTATGCATATATATATATATATATATATATATATATATATATATATATATATATATATATATATATATATATATATATATACACACACACAGACACACACACACACACACACACATATATATATATATATATATATATATATATATATATATATATATATATATATATATATATATATATATATATATATATATATATATATATATATACATATATATATCGCCATCAGCATCATCATTACCGTCAACTGTAGCTTGTCTTTTTCAGGATAAAGAGCTAACACATTGCCTTATAACCCCGTCTTATTATGGTCTTTATTATCCATCTAGTATTTGTCATTCACATTATTTGTTCTGCCCATGTCTATTATTCTTTAGTATATATTTCAATATCCTCTACTTTAATTTCTTCCAATATCTCTGTTCTTCCTTTTCAGTCTCATTGTTATTCTCATCATTAATATTTCAATTGCTTTTTGAGATGTAATTAACGTATACTTTGAGGCTTCACTGAGGCTCGAAATATTTTATTTAATAAATTATTACTCGTAGAAACTTATGAGTAAATACTTTTTCTTTTCAAAGAAAATGTCATTTAACTTTTCACAATCTACTTTTGTTTACCAAAAGCTCTCCATACAATGGCTATTCTTCTTTTAATTTTGGTCCCATGTCATAAGGAAACAATTACTTTCTGTTCTGCATTTTCATTGAACATAACCTTGGTTCTACTCATATTCATTTAAGTCTTACATATCTGCGTTTTATATTCGAGTCCTCTATTATCTTTTGCCATTCCTCCTATGATTAAGTGTGGCATTTAAACATCTTATATATATATATATATATATATATATATATATATATATATATATATATATATATATATATATGTATGTATGTGTATACATATAAGCATATATATATATGTATAAACACACAAACACACACACACACGCGCACACACACACACACACACACACACACACACACACACACACATATATATATATATATATATATATATATATATATATATATATATATATATATATATATATATACCCCAGTAATCATGCAATTCCATATACATAGATGCATGACCTCAATTTACATGCTGGCACACATGATTAACATGCATATACACATCCATGCACATTTAGCCCCATAGACATAAATTTACAATTACAATAAATAATTTTACATGTTTAACACATCAATGATTATTAAATAAAATACACAAATAATTAACATTGAATTATCTACATATATTTATATATGATAACTGTACAAACATCTGAATGGTAGCTAAATTCCGAAGAAAAAAATACTTTAATATAGGACTTTATTTATGGTACATAATTTTTTACTGAAAATTTGGTGGCTCTCTAGCCAGGTCTATATTAAGTAATTACAGTTCTTTTATGACGCTCGTAGATCTCTTTGCACGTGTTTGTATAAATTTTGTACATTACATATCCTGTAGTCTAGTGTTATCAAATCTTTCTTTCATAAACTTGACCTTATGATGTTTTTTTTTTTTTTTCCAATAAAGTTTTTGAATGATGCAATTCATTGGCACCTGACCAATTAGTAGTGAGATTCTGAACTGCGTGATGGACGACCATTGCTTTATTATCTTTAGAATATTCGACACTCTCGTATTTTGTTCAATTATCTTTTCGAGGTCTTTACCCATTTCATGAATTCAAAGGTTTTCACGTGATTAAGATTAGGTGTGATATACGCATGCCTTAGTACTGTCTAGAAAATTCTTTTTGAGATCTGTTGTTAGTGTGTTTTTGCTTTTACATGCTAAATTAGTGATATTTTTTTTTAACAATAAGGGAATATATTAAAAAGTGTTGCTATATGGCAGTACGAGTAGGTTTCAATCGCTATGGCTTAAGAGCTTTAGATTTTGCTTCTGAAATGGGTTGGGAGCAAATCATAAGTGAAGCTACCTTGACCTCGTATACACTGACACCCCTGGGGTTATAACTAGTAAGGTTGGTTCTGCAGTCGGGACATCTGGTCATGCCTTTATTTCATTAGTAGTGAAAACTGAGCAGCCTGTCCTTGATAAGCCGTTGTATAACAATGAAACAGTTTCCAATATATTTAGTATATTGGAGAACAAAGCCTATTGAAGAATATTGGGAGTTAAATGCCAGGCAGGATAAGAGAGGAAATTATATGAGAAACTACTCGAGTGCCATATGTGGATGTGATCATTATGATGGGAAGACTGAGAGGGTTTTGGCAAGCTTTTCACACTCCTCAATAGATTAGTTTACCAAACTTTCAATTGGGCTCCCTAAGGCACTAGAAATAGAAGAGGTGGGAGATCGAGGCCTGAGTAGCAGAGGACTATGGAACGTGAAGTAGATGATGAATCTAAAATTACTGTTTCAAAAGCTAAGGATAGAAATCTCACCAAGGACCATTGCGTTAACAGGCGGGGGAGGAGATGTAGATATATTTAAACGACATTATACGATTGCGATTACCATCAACAACTGTGTACTTCAAATAGACCTCCAGACTGTTACAATTGTTTATCCAAAGTCATCTACGATGCATATCCCATAGATGATTTTGATATTATGTGATGTTCAGGTAAGCTGCCCCTACTATAGAGCTGCAAATGTTTAGAATAACTATAATTTTGTGATTTTTTTTTTGTGGTAATATGGCTGACCACTCGATATAATATCTCCAAGATAGTTAATATTAAAAGAATAAAGACGTTTATCAGAAGTTTAAATTAAAATAAGTGATAATAAGAACGTAATCCTAAATATGCATATCCAAAACAATTTAAATGCATACACACACACGCACACACACACACACACACACACACACACATATATATATATATATATATATATATATATATATATATATATATATATATATATATATATATATATATATATATATATATATATATATATATATATATATATATATATTTGCAAGAAGCTCTTTTCTTAGAAAGGAACGCTCCCAGGGAAATATGCCATAGGCCCCCTCCCAGTAATCATTTAACTTGAGAATGGGTAGTTCAATGTAACCTCTACAACAGTATCTGAACTGAACCAGTCATCTACACAGACGATCAATAACCTATTAGCCGAAACCCTTATTCTTTGGCATTTTTACCAATGAAAACCATCTTTCTATTTTGAATGTAAAATCCATAGTGGGATTCATTACGGATTAATAAAGACTTAAATATCATAACAAAGAAACGAAGAAAACAAATCCTCCACTTTTAAAAATCTCTATTTCTTAGCATTAAAATCAGAATTCAGATATTCTTAACATTTAAGTCAATCGAATTTCCTTTCGTTTACCCCTGAATTCTTCGACTAGCATCTTGATTTCACCAGTCACTGTATATCATTTGAGATAAATCTTTTCTGTTTACAAAAGAAATTGAATTCTAGTATAACGATTAATATTATAAGTTCATAAATTAAGTATCGCGTAAAAATTCAAACCTTTACATTATCTTTCCATGCCAAATGATCCAGCAGTCCTTATCTCCGCTAGAATCTTGATTGAGCAGTAAGCAAATAAGGGAAGGAAATAGATGAACGGGAAGTACTTATTAAATCATTGTAACTAATCGACTCATATTTATAACACCTGAAAAATTTTGAGATATCATGTAATTCAATTACTAATTTCCGTTATAGTAGGCAAGTTACTAAATCAGCTTTTGACATGATGGGAGAAGTTTTATAGCCGGTTTATTAGAAGGTGAATCAGGTATATTCTTTATTTCATCTATAAACATTATCAGAACATTTATATTTTTAAGTATATCTACTGATAATTTTATGATGGTCTTCAATTATGGTGAAAAAAATAATAAATCTTACGAAGGGATTACATTACCTTACAAAACAATAGTTTTTAACCCGAGAACTGCTACAAGCCTCTTGAGCGACTGTATGGGAGACTGCTATAAATAAGCCTCTTCAGATCGCAATTTTCTATCTCTTCTTGCAAATTCCCTTGTTAACTTATTCGACTTTTATTATTTTCTTATGATAAAATAATATTTCTTGTAGAAATTTTAATGTTTATAACTTTATTTTACTCATATAATTATGTATAATATAAAACCTTTCCATCTATGGACTTTAACTTTTTTGCAAGGGAAAAAGGCGAATAGTAATAATTTTCAATTAAAACTGGTTTTATATTAACATATTAGAAACATAAAAGATGAAAAAAAATATAACATTATACATACACATACAAACCAACGATATCACATCGTAATATATTGTGTAGGGAGGGAAATAAAACCTGTGGCAACTCTCAAATCCTACGTCAGATTGGTGGTTGCCTGGTTTTATTTTAACGACAACAATACCGAATGTTTTTGTTTTGAATAACGGCGAGTGTTTGTTTGCAAGGTATAATTTTATTATAATTAACTGGAGGGTTGTTTACAAGGTGTATGAGTTACTATTATAATGTAATGTAATGTACTTTTATGTCCAACCGACTGCTTTCATCACTGGCATGCCCAAAATAAATAATGAGAGAGAGAGAGAGAGAGAGAGAGAGAGAGAGAGAGAGAGGAGAGAGAGAGAGAGAGAGAGAGAGAGAGAGAGAGAATAATCTTTTTAAGAAATGTTTTATATAGCCTGTTTTCATTATGCATATCCACAATAGGGATTTTCTATATCTTTTGTATATACCGTTTATACTGTATATGCTTTTGATATACGCATTACTATATACAAATGCTTAAAAATGTCATAAAAACCTATTGTAATTAGTCTGAACACATAGGCCAGGTCATGAGTTTATTAGTTACTTTGTTTATCTATACAAGATTCCAATAATAGTTATTATGTTTTCAATATGATATAATTATTGCTCTCTTTATGTACTTTAAATATTATGACTTTTTAGGTTTCAACTAATATATATATATTTGTAAAAGACTATGATATTGCATTACTTTTAATCAATTTGTTCCTTCAAATATTCTAAGTTGGTTTATCAAAATTGTAAGTAAAAATATATATTCTCTCTAAAAATGATATATTATTTTGAACAGATTTAAAATAACTGTAAAGGTAACAATAGTCACTTTATGAATAGATAAAGGGAAAAAAACGAAGCAAATAAAGTGTTTGTAAATAGTAAATGTGACTACATAAACTAAAATTATCATTATTATTTCAGGAATAGATACAATTCTATATCATAGGATTTGAAAATGCAAAGTATTTTTTTTTTTGTTATCACCACACTTTTCAATATAAAGTAAAGGCTACATGTTAGAAATAGTCTAAAACCTTCTTTACATAGCACGGAATGCAGTAAATAAAAATCGCTAATCACTACCGGGCGCAAACAGTCCCCTGATATCGTGGGTGCTACCCAACCTTCTACCCCCCCCCCCCCCCCCCGAAAGACAATCCAGACTCACCATTAGCAATCACGCAAGATTCCACGTCGCGCTTTAAAATTAACTTTGATGGTTTATAACAAAATAACAAACAAGATATAGGATGAAATATTTGGATGATATATGCACGAAGTTATTGCAAAAACATTGGTATAGTTATGGGTTAGATTCTGGAACATTGTATTTTTGTCAAGATAGCCGTACCACGGGACTGTAGTAAAATGACATTGCCGCATTTCTCGGGTTAAGCATTATACATCAGGAAATGAAAAGCATATCGAACAGCATTTTATAGTAGGTAAGAATTTGGTATTGTTTGTGGCTTTTTGATACACGTTTCATAAAATATATATTATTAGTTCCTAATTTCTTTCTAGCTTGTGATGAAAAATAATAATAATAAAAAAAAAAAAAATTATCGAATCAAGGGCTCAAAAAAGTGTGACCAAAATGTCTATTTACGAGAATTGACACCATCACAAACATTCCTTTATAATAAGTGTTTATTTCTTTTTTTCTATTTTCGTACATTTCCTTATTTTGTGATGATAAGAAATTACGCAAATGAACAGAGCTTACATCATGATTAGAAATAAGGATATTGTAAGTATTGTAAAGAAAATTTTATTCACCTTCTATTATACTCTTATTCAATGTATAATGAAATTAGAAAATAAAGAGATGAACGTCCCCCCCCCCCCCCACCAGAAAAGGGAAAAAAATAGAAGGGAAATTATTCTTAGTTCTTGCCAACTCATGTATCATAATTTCTCATCATAAAGTTATTACAGAAATTATGATATAGCTCCCATAAGTATATTATTAAATAAAGGAAAACCTATTCTAAAAAATTTTCGTAGGATATATATTACGACATACTTAAGCCTCTGAGATAAATTAGTCATGAAAAAAGATTATAGTAAATAGAATATATGAATCTCGTTAATACTTTTTGATATTTTATAGATACCTTAGTAGATTACAGACATGTAGAATTTTAAACAAATACAAACCTCCAATTAAATTTATTCATTGTTCTCTCTCTCTCTCTCTCTCCTTCTCTCTCTCTCTTCTCTCTCTCTCTCTCTCTCTCTCTCTCTCTCTCTCTCTCTAATATGCAAATCTTATAACTAAAATTTTTGTGATTATTTTCAATCAACATATTTTCCAGTAGGCCGTGGTAATGATTTTTTTTTTTTAATTTATATTTTATTTTTTACATTGTCATTCAAATAAAATTCTCATAAAAGTACAAAGGAATAGGTTTTCTTTCTACTCCCTTTTTTTCTTGACAAAAACTTCTGTCAAATAACCTTAAAAAAATTAGGTTAGAAAAGATTGGGAAATAACTGTTTTATATTTTTCAAGCCAACTTTTACATACAGAAGATTATACAGTAGATGCTTTGAGCTCCTATACACTTAGCATAAAATGCAAACCAATTAATATTACCTATGAAATTTGGTGTAACCTCGCCAGTAATGTTGATATCAACGAAAATTGAGAGGTTTCATGAATCTAGGAGAGTTGACTTTTCTTGGAGGAACACAGTGGATATGTAGAAATGTTAAAGCTATGAATTATGATTACCTTAACAAAAATGTATACTGGCTGAACTTGATGGAGCTTTTTATATGGCAATATACAATTTGTTGGTTTATACAACTATAAAATCGTTTTATGAATGTGGGAGTTATATTTCAGTTTGTCCTTCCTCATCTTTTGTCAATGGACAGAACTGGTGAATTGATACTGGGAAGAAAACCCGTACAGTTGATAAATGTATCCTCCCCTTTTTGGACATGATTGACATATTTTACCTCAAAACCGAAACACAAAATCTTACAAAGTTTGTGAAAAGAATCTATTATTCAGAATTAAACAGCGGACAAAGAACGAGTTATACGATTATAATTTCTTATTGTCTAATAACTGACCGAAATATATTTATCATGATAATCATCTCTATAAACTATTGCATAAGCGATATATTCGATTATTAGACTTCATTTGGGCGACACGTGCATGTTCCTTAGAAACTTAATGGGCCTCCATAAACCGACCGTGATGGATAGACCCAGAAAGGTATCTATGAAGCAAACGTTGTAGGTATGGTGCCGAAACAAATATTGACAAGCGACCAGATGGTGACAGCATCGTTCACCATCTGTCGTTGATAATGTGATATTTGTTATGGGTTTTCAAAGAAAAGGTATATTGTCTGGGCTGATGGGGACATCACAGATGAGAATACACTGTTAGAAGGTTTATCTCTAAAGATATTGTTACAGTCTTTATCATGTACCAACCGTGTGTCACACGATCGTACATAATTCATTTTGTATATAATATGCTTGTATCTTTGCTCTTCCCTCACACTAAAAAGAACAAGAATAAACATGTCTGCGTTTCTCCTATGTAACATTGTCTGTTTCTCGTACATGTAATTTCCTGTTGCCTTCAGGTTTTGTATATAAAGGAGAGTGTTCTATAATAAATTAACTCAGTTGCTTTAACACTGCCTTTAAGTTCACAACCTTCTCTCGGCTGTCACATTGGAGACCCCGGAAGTCGACTCGTTCCTACCGCCTTCCACCCCTACCGCCTTCCACCCCCACCGCCTTCCACCCTCACCACCTTCCACCCCCACCAACCTCGCCCATCCATCGTTGCTACTAAGTCCGACTCTACAGAAGTTGGCGCTGCGGCTGCCCCATTGAAACTTTCACCGTTTGTCAGCGGAGAGGCGTTTGCTTGGTTTCAGCGCGCAAAAGTCCACTTTCGCATCAAGGGCGTGACTCTCTCAACCACCAAAGCAGATTATGTTCTCGCGGGCGATACCCGAGGATACCCTCCCGGAAAATATCCGACTGGCTTTGTGAACAAGAAGACACCCCAATAGCGTATGACGCCCTCAAAACATACCTTCTGCAGCAGTACTCAGCGTCGCCAGCCGCCCGTATAGCAAAGCTTTTTCAGCTCTCGCAACGACCGTTGGGGGACCAAAGGGCTTCGCTTGCCCTCAGGGAAATGGCCAGTATCGCTCGCCTTCAACCTGCCGCAGGACGGCTCTCCTCTTGAGGTAAACCTACTTCGTGCCCTATGGATATATTGTTTACCCAGACCTATACACGCTGCCCTACCCAATGTCGATAGTTTACCCATAAAGGACTTGATGACAAAGCCGCACCCTTATGGACAGCCATTTAAAGACCTCCATCAATGCCTCCACCCCTGACAAAGAGGATGCTTATTCAACGTCAACCGAAGCAGACATGAATGCCGTAGGACATACACGACTACACCGTGACGTGCTGAAGCAGCGACAAAGCCGCCCACCACCCACCCATCGCTCGCGCCCCAACAAACGACTTCTACAGCCACTTACTACCTCCCATCCTCCGCAGTTTTGCTACTACCACTTCAGATTCGGGGCAACTGAGAAGAAATGTGCGAGGATTATCAGTGGCCAAAGAACGTGTAAGTAGGCCATCGCTCGTGGCGGTGGCCTCCCATGTTTCTAATCTTTTCTTTTAAGATGATGCAGGAACGGGAGTGCGATTTTTGGTAGACATGGGTGCTTGTCCTTCTCTTTTGCCAAGGAAACTTCAAGACACGAGGTAGTCTGTCTACATATGCCGATGTCCGCTTGGTAGCTGCCAAATGTATCTGCGATACCCACCTACGGTTACGAGAACCTCACATTATCGTTCGGAAACGGTAAATTCAATTGGAAGTTTCTCGTTGCTGACGTCACCATGCCAATCCTCGGTGCGGATTTCCTCTCTCATTTCCACCTTCTGGTCGATGTCGCCCTCCGATGATTAGTCAACGCAGACTCGTACCTCTCGACACCTCTTCAACCCGCCCCTCTAACCTCGCTCTCCCCCATTAGCGCACCCACAGATACCTACGCCCACCTCCTCACGTTGTACCTGGAAGTTTTCCATCCAGAACTTAGCCAAACCCCCACGGTTCCCACCAAGCACGGTATTTATCACCATATCACTAAGACGGGACCCCCAGTGTTCGCAAAATTCAGACGTCTGGCACCAGAACGATTGGCAGCCACCAAACAGACATTCGCCTAAATGGAGGAAATGGGCTTTTGCCAAGAGGCCTCCAGCCCCAGGTCGTCACCCTTACACATCGTTCTGAAGAAAGACGGCTCCCTCCGTCCGTGCGGGGATTACAGGCGCCTGAACATGCAAAGAGAACCGGATCACTACCCCCTCCCAAATATTGCTGATGCAACCTCCTACCTGCACAAAGCAAAGATTTTCTCTATTATCAGGTGCCCTATTTTCAAAAAATGATAGAACCTTCGTCATCGTCTCCGTCGTCTTCGTGTGTCTTCGTCTTCATCGTCTTCGTATGCGTCGTCTTCGTCTGCGTCGTCTTTTTCAAGTAGGCAGAGGAAGGGACAGAGACATGATATGAACGGATGCAAACACCCTTATTTTTAAAAAAATGAAACCTGGGGAGCCCTATTTTCAAAAAATGATAGAACCTTCGTCATCGTCTCCGTCGTCTTCGTAACCCAGAAGACATCCCCATGACTGCCATCACCACTCCGTTTGGTACATACACCTTCAATTACTCCTGTTTTCGCCTTCTTAATGCTGGGGCCACGTTTCAACGTCTCATGGATGGCATCTTAGAGGACCTCCCTTTTTGTGTATGTTATGTGGACGACATACTTGTGTTCTCCTCCTCAAAAGAGGAACACCTCTGTCACCTGCGCATCGTGCTCGACCGCCTGCAACAAAACGGCCTTGTAGTCCGGTATAACAAGAGTACCTTTGGCGCCAACAAAGTGTCGTTCTTAGGGCACCGCATCACTCCTGAAGGAGTCCACCCACTCCCCGAGAAGGTAGCAGCTATTCAGAACTTCCCCATGCCCTCGACCGTCAAAGCTCTGCAGGAATTCTTGGGCATGATCAACTATTATCACCGTTTTCTGCCATCCATTGCTGCCACTCTTGCTCCCGTCTACACCTCCCTCAAGGGCAAGCCAAAGGACCTGAAGTGGGGTCCCCTTCAAGAAGCAGCTTTCTACAATGCAAAGAAGTCCCTATGAACTGCTGCGGCTCTTACTTTTCCTGTCCTACATGCCCCTCTCCTTCTCTCCACCGATACCAGCGACGTCGTTATTGGTGCAGTACTCGAGCAGGTTGCTCAACGGCTCGCCCCGCCCATTGGACTTCTTCAGCAGAAAACTGTCCAAGGTAGAATCGGGTTATTCTACCTTCGATCGGGGAATTGCTGGTGGTGCACTTGGCTGTCCGTTACTTTCGCCATTTCATAGAAGGTACGGGCTTCGTCAATCGCACAGACCAGATGTCCAAAAACCATAAACAAACTAAAAATCCAAGACATTCATAAACATAATCAGAAAAAAAAATTGAGGGAAACAGCAAACGAAGGAATTGACATCAAATTGATGAAGAGAAGACTTGGAACAGGACACTATAAGAAGTTTCCTTTGAAGGATGGAAATGGACAAAAATTACCAACGTAAATGATTGTTTGATAAAAGTTGCAGAATATTTATATACAATGGTATTCAATAGTGATATCAATAATAAGTATACCAATGGAAATAATGAAAAACTTTAACAGTTACGAAATGTTATAATAGAGGTAAATAAAGCAGTAAAAGGCATGAACACTGGCAAATCAGCAGGGGACGATAGCTAAACAATTGGATTAAAAAATAGATGGAGAAATTTCATAGTAGTAAAACTTGCTGTACTATACACAAATTGTGTTTTACAATGCTTTGTGATTTGGGTGCTTACATTTAAATGATATTCAGTTTAAACTTCTTATTTACTTCGATAATTAATACTGCACTTTTATCATTTTTACTAAAAATTCTACTATATTACTTGCAAGATTTTTATGATTAAGAAATCCTATACTATTTTTGTCGTTGTTCCACTTCATCTGAAGCATATTATATCTATATTCTGTGAAGCCACTATTATTGCGTAGAAAAAAAAAATTGTCTGATGCTGACCCTTTTAATGTAATAGAATTTACCGATTTTCATTCTTTTTCTTTATTTCAGCAGAAGATACAAATATTTCTAATCTGTAATTTCCTGTACATAGTCCAAATGTACTTACTGTTGATTACTCTCCTCTCCTTTTTTTGACATATTTTAGCATTGAAATCCCATTGAATAAAGTTATGAAGATTCTTATGGCTTTTCTTACAATTATATCTCTCGATTTACAGATGACATAGCTCTATTCAGTGAATCATAGGAGTAACTGAAAAAAATATGTTAAAAGATTTTAAGACTTAAATGGGAAAAAAAATAATGAGCAAAACAAAGATAATGTTTAATGAGTGGGGAGAGGTAGAGCTAAAAAGGGTTTTCGCGGATATAATGAAAATTACAAGGTAGAACATTCTAAGTACCAAAGTATTGATAGCGAATATTTAGACAGGAAAGCAGATGAGGCTGACAAAGATATAAATTCATAGAATGGCTATTGTGTAAAGATTTTTCATAGAATTATTAGTAAAATCTCTACGCGGGCAAAATTGAGAAGCATATACCCATAAAAAAGAGATCAATCTGTTGTAACAACAGAAGATGAAGATAGACAATGTTGAAGGGAACAACTAAGTTAAGTCATGAATGGGAAATATGAAGGGAATAAACTGATTGATATTCCTGAAGCTGATGAAGACTTCGATGTGCCATGAGATAACTACCGAGATGATATTGATAGCAAATGAAGTCACTCGTAGAATACACAGAAGGTTATTCCATATAATATGACCTGATAAATGGGAGCTAGGAGCATGGGTAAAAAAAAAAGTAGATAAATAATTAAAATGAAAAGTAAAAAAATAAATAACTGATTGCACTTATTACATCACACTCATGACAGTTGTCATGAAAATATATAGTGCATATATTGTAAAGAGACTAGAGAGAAAGCTTGAAGAATAACTGAAGGATGCAAAAGGAAGATTTAGGAAGTGTAGATATTGTAAACACCAGTTTTCATTTAAAGGCATGTTATAAAAAGAAAAAGAAATGTGTATTGTACCACCCGTGTGTCACACGATCGTACATAGTAACGACATTTCTCTTTTTTGTATATGTTATCCTTTGTATCTTCGTTCTCCCCCTCGCACTGGTAGCAACATGTATCAGCCTGTCTGTTTACACCATTATTAACTGTTAACAGAACCGGTTGCCGGTTGGACAGGAGGTAGCATGTTTGTATTTTGTGACCTTCTTGTCAATGACAATTCTACTGTACTTATACCTTTCGAATTCAAGTGTTTTGTACTTAGAATTAAAATCAACCCACCTTCACCATCGTAGTTAACTTGAATATGAAAAACACGTCTAAATGTGCAAAAATTTATCATTAATCGAATGCCAAGTAACAAACTACCAATTAGCTACGATGGTGAAGATGGGTTGATTTCAATTCTAAGTACAAAACACCTGAATTCGACAAGTATAAGTGCAGCAGAATTGTCATTGGCTTTTATCTTTCTTCGTGGCCAAGTGGTTTAGTCACTGTCTATACAAGCTTGCCGACCAGGGTTCGATTCCCAGCCGGACACAAACTCTTGTCTTTTTGTGATTTCGCCTGGGGCTGTGATCCCGAGGTCGTTAAGAGAATCCAGACATTAATGTATCAAAAATATATATGGTTTATTTGAATATGAAAAACACGTCTAAATGTGCAAAAATTTAGCATTAATCGAATACCAAGTAACAAACTAGCAATTAGCTACGATGGTGAAGATGGGTTGATTTCAATTCTATGTACAAAACACCTGAATTTGATAGGTATAAGTACAGTAGAATTGTCATTGACTTTTATCTTTCTTCGTGGCCAAGTGGTTTAGTCACTGTCTGTACAAGCTTGACAACCAGGGTTCAATTCCCGGCCGGACACAAGCTCTTGTCTTTGTGTGATTTCGCCTGGGGCTCTGATCCTGAGGTCGTTAAGAGAATCCAGACATTAATGTATCAAAAATACATATGGCTTATTCGAATATATATATATATATATATATATATATATATATATATATATATATATATTACATTCTCCAATAATGAAGCACATAAGGAATGGTGCCATCTTTATCAGCAAAATGTTCTATACAACAATTATGAGTTTACAGGGGGAATAAACAAGAGAAAGAAAATAACATTATTTCTAACATTTTCTTGAGTGCTATATCATATATAGAACTATTTTTTTTATATATATATTTTTAGAGAGATATTGCTAGGATATAAAATTTGGAGCAAACGAGATAAGGAATAATTGTGAATTAGATGACAATTATTATAAGATACTTCTCTAACCAATTTCCTCTAAATGACGGTAATTAAGGGTTTGATAGAACATTTTGTCAATATATGTCTGCTTTGAAAAAGGAAAAATGATCTGTTTACAACGTCAAGCTTCGACAAATATCAGTTTCTACGTGAAGTAATCGCCATTATTGTAAAGCAAGAATGGTATCAATTATAGCCATATGTGTGATTATTTAACAAATATGGTTGTTATTCGGAGCAACCTGACAAATAATGGAATGACTTCTGAACAGGGTGATCATAAGGATAAACTTAATGCCAATTATGCTTTTATAATCTGCAATAGAATTTTATAACTGCGATGACTGATCAATTGCTCGCTCTAATAACAGAGTAGGGAGAAAATGAGATTTGAATTAGATATATTACAATGATGTGAAGTATCAGCAAATTAGGGTGATTATAATTGTCAAATGATTGGCAAACAGGTTGAAGGGGAAGTATGCGATGAGTTCAATGATACGACAGATATTAAGACCGAGCTAATAATGAATATGAAATGATCAAATAGGTAAATAGAAAAACACATACAAAAAGTTATCATCAGTTTAAGTGTTCTCCTATAACAGTCCTTTTTATGCTTAGAGTACATTACACCTGTTTTGGAGATAAAATTATTTTTTTTATTTTGTAAATCGACCTGCTTATAAAGTTTGAGGAGATTTGCTAGGCATATATAAAGAAAATTAATTTGATCATGAATACAGAGACAGGTTGTCATTTCAGACCATGAGAATCTCAAGGACGTAAGAGGATTATATCAATAAATTTGGAGTGTTGGATGCTGTTAGTATTCATAATAAATTATTAATTGATATAGGGCATAATCTCTGTACTCATTGCGTTTGTTGTATAAATAAAAAAAAAACTTATTGTTAACTTTCATTCAAACATTTTGCCGTTATTATAGTTAATCAAAGAGTTATTAACCGTAAAAGATAAAGAATGTAACAATATCTTTACCGATGAAACCCTCTAACAATGTCGATCTCACCTGTGATATCCCCATCAGACCAAACAAAATACCTTTTCTTCGAAAACACATAAGGAATATCACACTATCAACGATAGATGGTAAACGATGCTGTCATCCTCTGGTCGCTTGTCATTATTTGTTTCCGCAGTTTACCTACCATGTTTGATTCATAGATATCTTTCTGGGTCTATACATCAGGGTCGGTTTATGGAGGCCCAATAAGTTTCTAAGGAACATGCACATGTTACCCAAATAAAGTCTAATATTCGATCATTTCGCATATGCAATCGTTTCTAGAGATGATTATCATGATAAATATATTTTGGTCAGTAACTAGACAATAAGAAATTATAATCACATAACTCGTGCCCTTTTGTCCGCTATTTAATTCTGAATAATAGATTTTTTTTTCACAAACTGTGTAAAATTTTATGTTTCGGTTTGGAAGTAAAATATGTCAATCGTGTCCAAAAAAAAAGGTTGGGGTGGGGAGGGATATCAACTGTACGAGGTTTCTCCCCTGTATCAATTCACCAGTTCTATCCATTGACAAAAGATGAGGCAGGAAAAACTAGAATATCACTCTCATATTCATGAAACGAATTCATAGTTTTATAAACCAACAAATTGTATATTGCCCTATAAAAAGTTCTATCAAGTTTAGCCAGTATACATTTCTATTAAGGTAATCATAATTCAGAGCTTTGACATTTTTATATATCAACTGTGTTCCTCCAAGAAAAGTCAACTCTCCTAAGTTCATTAAGCCTCGCAATTTTCGTTGATATTAACATTAATGGCGATGTTACACCAAAGTTCAAAGGTAATATTAGTTGGTTTGCATTTTATTCTAAGTTTAATAGAGCTCAAAGCATCTATAATCTTCTGTATGTAAAAGTTGGCATAAAAATATAAAACAACAATTATTTTCCAATATTTTCTAACCTAAATTTTCTAAGGTTATATAACAGAAGCTTGGAGGACATTTTATCAAGAAAAAAAAGGGGGGGGGAGTAAAAGGACAACTTATTCTATTGTACTTTTATGAGAATTCTGTATGAAGGACACTAAAAAGAAATAAAGGTTAAAAAAAAATCATTACCACGGCATACTTGAAGATATGTTGATTGAAAATAATCATAAAAATTTTAGTTATGAGAGAGAGAGAGAGAGAGAGAGAGAGAGAGAGAGAGAGAGAGAGAGAGAGAGAGAGAGCAATGAACAAATCTGTTCGAGGGGTTGTATTTGTTTAAAATTCCACATGATCTGTAATCTACTAAGGTATCTATAAAATATCAAAAAAGTATTAACGAGATTCATATATGGTTTTTTTTATAATCTTTTTTTTTTCAAGACTTGTATATCTCAGAGGCTTAAATATGTCGCAATATGTTTCCTCTGAAAATTTTTTGGACTATGTTTTCCTTTATTTGATAACATATTTATGTGAACTATATCATAAATTCTGTAGAAACTTTATGATGAAAAATATGATACAGGAGTTGGCAGGATTTTTATTTTTGTGCGCGTGGGGGGGGGGGGGGGTCATTTATCTAATTTCATTATACATTCAATGCAAGTACAATAGAGGGTGAATAGAATTTCGTGTACAATACCTATCTTATATAAAAGTCCTTATTTCTAATCAAGATGTAAGTTTTTTCATTTGCGTAATTACTATCACATCATAAAGAAATACACGATAACTAAAAAAAAGATATATTATAAAGGAATATTTGTTATGGAGTAATTTCTAGTAGGTAGACATTTTGGTCTCTTTTCTGAGCCCTTGATTCGATATTTTCTTTTTTTAATTATTGTTATTTTTCATCACTAGCCGTAAAGAAACTAGAAACTAATTGTATGTATATTATGAAACCTGCACCCTAAAATTATTTATTTACTATAAAATGCTCTTCGATATGCTTTTCATTTCATGATGTATAATGCTTAAAGACTAGTGTTTTCTAAGGTTATGAAATCCGTTGGTAAGATTTATTATTTTTTCACTTAAAAATTATCAGTAGAGATACTTAAAACTCTAAATGTTATGTTAATATTTATAGAGGAAATAAAGAATATACCTGATTCACATTTTAATAAATCGGCTATTAAACTTCTCCAATCATATCAAAAGCTGATTTAGTAACAGGCCTATTGTAATGGAACTCAATAATTAAATTACAAGATATCTCAAAATTATTCAGGTGTTATAGATATGAGTCGATTAGTTACAATGATTTATAAAATACTTCCCGTTGATCTATTTCCTTTCCTTATTTGTTTACTGCTCAATCAAGATTTTAGCGGAGATAAGGACTGCTGGATCATTTGGCGTGGAAAGATAATGTAAAAGTTTGAATTTTTACGCCAAAATTAAAGTTATTCTAAACGTTTGAAGCTCCATAGTAGGGGCAGCTTACCTGAACATCACATAATATTAAAATCATTAATGGTCTATTTAAAGTTCACAGTTGCTGATGGTAATTGCAATCGTTTAATGTCGTCTAAATATATCATCTCCTATCACGCCTATTGACGCAATGGGCCTCAGTTAGAGTTCACCATTAGTCTCTATCCTCAGCTTTTAAATCAGTACTTTTACATTCATCATATACTTCACATTCCATAGTCCTCAGCTATTTAAGCCTCGATCTCCCACCTCTTCTAGTTCTAGTTCCTTAGGGAGCCTAATTGAAAGTTTGATAAACTAATCTATTGAAGAGTGTGAAGAGCTTGCCAAAACCATCTCCATCTTCCCATCATCATGATAGCATCCACATATGGCACTCGAGTAGTCTCTCATATAGTTCCCTCTCTAATCCTGCCTGGAATTTAGCTACCAATATTCTTCTGGAGGCCTTGTCCTCCAATATCTTAGATGTATTGGAAACTGTTTCATTGTTATACAACGACTCATGTTCTTACAGTAAGACCAATCTCACTAAACGGATGTATAGCCTGATTTTTATATGTAATTTAGGAGATTTGATTTCCAAATTTTACTTAACATCTATGATTTTTTTTCATTCTTCCATTAAAATCAAACTTCAAAGATCCTGTACTAGAGATATTAGATCCTAAATATTTAAATAATTCCACCTCATTAATCTTTTTTTCCTTCCAATGATTTTTCATCTTCCTTTTCTTATTCCGTTCTCACTGGCTATTTATCTTGATCCCAACCTTATGTGATATTACAAGCATTCGGATACGCAAGCTTTGCATGTCTTGTTGTGTTCAACTAATAAGGACATCGTCATCAGCATACTCTGGGTCAGGTATTTTCCTGTTACCAATCCTGTCCAATTCTTCTTTATCATCCCCAACTGTCTTATGCATTACAAATCCATGAGGAGGATAAACAGTACAGGTGACAACACATTCCTTTGGAGTACTCCACTGTTCACTAGAATTTCATGTGATATGGTTTCATTATCATCAACTTTGTACTTGCTATGCTCGTGAAGAAACTTAACCAACTTTACATATGTGAAGGATTCTTCAGAAAATTGGCACTTGCACACTATCAAAGTTCTTTTCAAAGTCCACAAAAGTCATCAAAAGTGTATTTCTATATTAGCCTATACACATTGCTGTACCACATGTCTTAAATTTGAAATTTGGTCAGTACTACTTTTGACATCCTAAATTCTGCTTATTGATCTTTCAGTTTTTCGTGAATGTTTCTCTCTGGTCTCTTTAGAATGGGAATACTATGTATCTTCGTGTGTCTTCCTCAGCTTCAGGTACATGAATCAAATTATTCCCTCCATACGTCCTATCCGTGATATCACTAAAGTTTTCATCCAACGTTGCCTTTCTTCGTGTTATGTTTTTATAACCGATCCATCTCTCATTTTGATGTATCTATGCTTCTTTTTCTTTCATTATTAATTCTATGAGCAATTCTTACACCATAGCCACTCCCTGAATTTACATTATTAGCGTTGACAGTCTCATCTGCTTTCCTGTTTAGATATTCCCTCTAGTTATTTCTGTTTTTTTTCTTTTACCTCAATATCAATACTGGAATTCTTAGCATGATACACCATATAATTTTCTTTACTTGCCTAAAAACGTTCAAAAATCTATTTCTGCCTTTGTCTACTTTTTAGAGCCCGAGTATCATTTGATAACCATAATTTTTTCCTTGTAACTGCATGTCCCAGAACTTCACAATCAACTGATATATATATATATATATATATATATATGTTCAAAATTTCACACCATTCTTCATTGACTGTCTGCTCTTCTTCAATTACAAAGGTATATCTGTGCCCCTTTTCTAGGAGCTCAGTTGTATCAGCATAATATTTTATTTACTTTTCTGTTGGGGGCTTTCAATTTCAATTTAAGTGTAGCAATCAGGAGATGGTGATCACTACCCATATGTGCGCCTCTATAGTTTCTTACATTTCTTGGAGTCCTCATTTCTCTTCTTTAATGGCTATGTGATCTATTTGCTTTTTCTATTTGCCACATGATATCCATGTATATTTGTAGATGTCTTTGTGTTGGAAAAGAGTACTTCCAATAAAAAGATCTTTTGTTGGACAAAACCTAAAAAGTGCAGCATTTTCATTGGCAAGACCCTCAACACCATACCTTGATTATGCTGTCTGACTTTAGCATTGAATTCACCAAACACAATTTCCCTAAGTCTCTATGAGTTTTCATCTATTACCCTTCTCTGCTCTTCATAATATCCATATTTCCTTTATTCAAGAGAACCATTTGTTGGGCGTAGCAAACTATAATACTCATATTGCATTAATTAGATTTAAACTTGGCAAACAACAATCTACTATTTACCGTTCTTTTATCCCGTCAATGAATTTTCTGCTCTGGGAATCATAAACAATCTTATCCAATCTCTCCCAACTCCATTTGAGTAGATATATATGATGCCTTGGTCTAAAATTTCCTTACCGATCCCCTTACAACATGTTCCAGTTATGGCCAAGTTATCCAAGCTGTAATCCATATATTTATTCTCTACATGCTGTAACTCCTCAGTCTAGTTCATGGTTTTAACATTCCAATTACCAATTTTAAGTTTTTCTTTAGCCTCCATAAACCGGGAGATTCTTAGCATGCCAGTACGCCTAGAACTGTGGGTCATTCTCTCATATTTGCTTTCCTTTGACTGGCTAAATCCATATGTATATATATATATATATATATATATATATATATATATATATATATATATGCATATATATATATATATATATATATATAACATTTTATTTTGTCTCCCTTCTTAAGCATTTTTCTAATATTCTTGCCCTATTATGTGAAATAAGATAGTGCCTTAAATGATGAATCTAATATTTGATTTCTTATTTTTCATTTTCTTTTAATCAAAAAGACATCTGTAAATCATTAGGTTTTCTTTTATACAGACCTTTCGCTAAAAGAAGACCCTTAAAGGATTATATATCTTCACTCAAATGAGATTACTTATTGCTTTCCCAAGAAAAATTTGTCGGCGTTACTGTCCATTGTAGGCTTGAGATAAGACTTTGTCATCAACATTCAGCGACATTCTTCCAAGAAAGGAGAATTTGATAATAAAAGTTCTTCTCCTTTAAAGAAAGACTATAATGCAGTTTTTACTGAAATAAACAGAGCAACTGGTTGCACAATAAGGACACGGTAGTGCCATTGTTGCCTCGCTTCACCTTAGAATACAAAAGAAAACACTTCTCTTGAATACGCTGCCCACTCATGACTCTTGCAATTTCTGAGAGGAAGAAAATATCGTTATAAGAATGAATAGAATAGGAAGGTGGAAAAAATAAGAAAGGCATATTTTTTTCTGAATTATCTTATAGATGTTAAAATATAATGATTAGTCAGGTTTGTCTAATATCTATGTATTTACTATATAAATAGTATTACCTATTAATAAACAATATGAAATTATATATTACTATTTTATGATTACCATGGATAAAAGGTACCCCAATTAAAATTCTTATCCTACCCATGAGACGTGTCTTATGCCTGGCGTTTTGTCAGTTTTCTTCAACAAGGTGGCTACTGCATATTGGTTATGGTGGGAAACGTATGTATTATCAATTCCAGCAAATTAACCCAGTGTAGATAAATCAAACTAGTACAGGCCTGCTGATCATTACGAAAAGCAAACCCTTATCTCCCCGTTATGGTATCCCCAATTAT
>NC_090732.1:31220893-31230893 GCF_036898095.1 Palaemon carinicauda | reverse complement strand
GAATTCTATTCATCTTGTAAAGGCTTAGGAATCAGAGTGAATCAGCGATATGTTATTATCATTATGTAGTCGTGTTACTTTAGTACTTATATCGAATACATAGCATAAACTTCGGATAAGAGCATTGTCAGCCTCTGGGTATGCATATACCTAGAAAAAATATATTGTATTATGGATATTTATGGTAGTAGACCTGGATAGTGTGCTTCATGGGTTTCCTTATAATCAGAAATGGAATTTAAGTTCAAGGTTTATAAATGTGAAAGGAAAATGTATCCTGAAATATATAGTAAATTTGGACTGTACAAATTATTCTTTATTCATAAACCTCGGTCATCAATGTTTGAAGACAATCTCAACAAGAAATTAAAAAAGGGTTTCTAATTATTTTATGGATGAAAGTGACAAGTGGAATAACAAATATGATTTCACCTATTTAGCAACCATGAAATATTCAGATTGGAAAACTGTATACAGGTAACGCTCTCAAAAAGATAATTGGACAACGAAAGATTATAACGTGATGTTTGTTCATGGTACAGATTCAAATCATACTGTTAATTGGCTCCGTGCAAATAAACTCTTTTATTCCAATAATTGTTAAGAAAAAAAAGTCATAGTGCTTATATTTAAAATAAAAAAAAATAATTTTTGACTATAACTAAAAATAAAGTGCATAAACGTACAAATCCGATGCATTTATATGCAAATATTGGCGATATTCACACACATACACACACAAATACATATATATATATATATATATATATATATATGTGTGTGTGTGTGTGTATGTGTGTGTGTGTGTGTGTGTGTGTACATTATACTGTATATGGAGGGGTAATATATTTTTCATCAATTTCTTTATATATATAGCCTATATGATTCCATAATTGTATATACCCTTATCCTTGTTTTACTCCTACTTATTTGATCGATTTTGTTTAAATACATTCGTATGTAAAATACATGTAATTGTATACATGTATATGCATGCATGTAAATATATGTATATACGCATATGTTTGTGTATATGCACGTATGGATGGTGTTCAGATATGACTGTAGCTGTTTATGTGTTTATTCATATATACAATATATATATATATATATATATATATATATATATATATATGTGTGTGTATGTGGTTGTATGTGTATACGTTTCTCTATTTGTATATGTGGATAGTAGTGGATTTTAATAAGTATTTAGGATAACTTTAAAATAATAAAAGAAAATATAGTTAACAATCTGAAGGTCCAGATAAGAAAAAACCCAACAACTTGACATCTGACCTGACCCTTTAATCATCACATCTGCATAATGGGATTTAAGCTCCTCCCACGAAGGTCCAGACGTGTTGTTCTTCAAGTAGAGATAATATATCTATATGATATTTTGTTCTGCCCTTGTTTGTTCGTATTCCCGCTCTACGATAAATATTGTTGAATTCTCTATCATCGAATAAATCATCTTGATGGCGTGAGATGAAACTGGCCAAGATTCAGTATTTTTTTTTTTCTTTTTTTTTTAGCACAAATAAATCCGATTGGACTTTGTCTTACTTTATAACATCATTCTATATGATAGAAATATATTTAAAGTATGATATAATCATACTATGTGGGTGTGAAACTCCAGTTAGAAGTAAAGGAGAGCTATCTTTGTGAAATTGAAGTTTTTAGTAAAATAAAATCATGCTCTACCAATTTTATCTAAATATGACTATTATTCATCAGTTTTTAGGAACTTTTGACATTAATGAATTTCTTGAGCAATCCCAAGAAATTAAGAACACATTTTGAATCGTGGAATGTCGAAGTTATAACCATATATTCAACCGAGGGTCATTGAACAATTATTGGGGTAACATATAAAAGATAAATCAAGAATAGTTAAGGAAATGATCACATAACTTCAATGTAGTCATTCATTCCTTGCGCATATATGATGAAAATTGATTGACCCTCCGCCCGGCATGATAAAAAGGGCTCTAGTGTGTGGGAGATACTAATGAAGCATGCAAGATGTACACGCTAATCCCTCTGGAGGGAAGGTGTGATTAATGGCATTTTGAAATGGTACTACGGGGAATATATGATATTGCAACACAAATGTAATGTAATATAAGGCAACGTCTACGGTGATATTATCTCATAATTATGTCAAAACTTTCATGAGAAGCATTTGATAACTTGGGAAACGAAAATTATTACATTTGATGTTAGCATGTTATTTCAAATTTTTTCTTTCACACTATTAGTAAAATTGCTTTTAAATACTCTTTGCATACATGTGATAAATTCATCTCGGTCAATTCAAATTGAGTATAATGCAAAAAAAATATAATAAACTTGTGATGAAAAATAATACATCTGTATGCGTCGTATTAATTAACCAATGAAATCAAAAATATATACCAAAAATTAGAAATCGTTAGTATATTATGCCAGAAAAAAACTAGCGATATATATATATATATATATATATATATATAGATAGATATTTTTCTAATATAGTTTGCTATGGGTTAAATTTCCATATTAATTCTAATCGCACTTAAAACCAGCAATCATTGAATTATAATTTTCCCCTGATAGTAAGATCCAATTAATCTTTACTGACGTTTACCAATTGTTAAAACAAAAATAAAAGCATGATTGAAAAAAAAGGCAAAAAATCTTGATGAATAATCAACCCTTCGAATGAATATTAGCGGCTAAGCATTGAAAAACACCGACCCATTCCACATTAAATCCACAAATTACTTTTCCCCTCTAATTATCGGGGGACAAAAACTCATTCTAATTAAACCTTTGATTAGGGGCTACATGCTGTCATTATATCGACTACAACGGAATATATCGCAAATGATCTACGACTAAGTTTTATTCTTGTCCGGTGTGATATTAATATCCAATATAATAATAGGATTCAGATTTTCTTAAGAACCCTCTCTCTCTCTCTCTCTCTCTCTCTCTCTCTCTCTCTCTCTCTCTCTCTCTCATTATCTTTTATTTTGATTAGGTCAAATTATTTTCCATTTATAATTTTTTAACACTTCCTATCCTATTTTCTATATTCATTTGGTCCATGTGGACATTTTTGTGGTGTGTGAATGTGGAATATTAAAAGTTACCTGGTTTCCTCACCCTCCCCCCTTTCCGGAAAAAGGTTCTTCAATAAATAAAAATGTTTTTTTTTAAATATTCAATGAGAATTATCGTACTGACGACTGAGTATAATCTTCAAAGTGTGCAAAGGGTATTATATATTTTCTTTCATCTTGTTCTCTTAGGTAAGTGTGAATAAACAACGTCCATATTCAAATTCCTTATTATCTTTCCTCACTGGGATATTTTCCCTTTTAGGGCCCTCGGCCTTATAGCATCCTGCTCTTCTAACTAGGGTTGTAGATTAGCAAGTATTGATTATAATAATAATAGAATGGAAAGGCTGTGATTTCTGCAATGGCTTCATATGACCCTTAGCTATTTATATATAAATTTATTAATGAAGAGGTAGCTTCAATTAATCGTCCCGTCTTTTCTTTAATCTTTCGTTATCGTTTCGATTCAGACTTTCATCACAACATGTGAATAATATTTTAAAAGATAGTTTTTAATCAGGTTCATTGTGGAGATGAGATGATATGAGCATATCCTACTATACGCATGAAACAGTTATTGTCCACAGTACTAGAGCTCCTACAAAAGCTATGTGAGGATGATGAACAGCGCAGGAAAGGGGATGAGTAATTGTTGAACGAAAGGGATAAAAAAAAAAAAAAAATATCACAATGAAAATTATTGAAAAAAAGAATTAAAAGATTGATATATGATCTTTTTTAATTAATTAATGTCAAGGTCATGGTACTTCGGAAAGTAAATTAGTTCCAATGGCTGGTTTAATATACTAAGGTTAGCTCCTCAAATATTGTAGTAATATTGATTTATCTTCAAACGTATATGTGAATAAAGTTCAGGCGAAGTAACTTAGCTATAAATCTAATTATGTCAGAGAGCTATATATAAGTTTAGTGTAGATGGAATTGTATATTATTATTATTATTTTTTCATCCATTATCATTGGAATCATAATTCAAATATTCTAGACAAAAACAGAAGTTTTACGAAAGCTTAAAATATAGCCATCGTAAAGCATTGTTTAAATCGGTAATTGTGCTCCTAAAAGGAGAAATATGTGAATCATGCCCTTTATATTATTATCATTTTCCTATGGAAATTATGAGACATAAAACCAATTATATTGGGTACCAGAGAGAAGACAAATTTTTCCTGACGGGTATGACAAAAGAGAAGTAATAGCCAGTATTTATAATTTGAAAGATTTCTAGGTGCTACTATAGTGTGAGGTCTACCGCCATATGTCGCCTACCCAGGTTGAGGGTGAGGTCTACCGCGTGACCAGCGTCCCACAGCTCCTAAATCAGTTTTTATCTCGGCCTAAAAGAAATATCATCGATTGAGGGTACTAAAAATGTTGCTGAAGGAGTTTTATAGAAGAGTCATTCTGACAGAAGAAGCAGCCCTCGCCTTTTTAAGAGAGCACAATCTCTTGGATACAGTTCAAGATGCAGATCTATTTGTGTCATTCTTAGAAGATGTACGAAGTGTGTATCACTAGAATAGAAGTATGGAAATATATGATAACATGTTTGATGTACGAAGAGTGTATCGCTAGAATAAAAGTATGGAAATATATGATAACATGTTTGATGTACGAAGAGTGTATCGCTAGAATAAAAGTATGGAAATATATGATAAGATGTTTGATGTACGAAGAGAGTATCGCTAGAATAAAAGTACTGAAGTATATGATAACATGTTTATTTTTACCTTTATTCCTTTTTTTAATGTAAATAGAAATCCAATGATCTATTTAAGTCATTTCTAAGATATGTTTAGATTAAGTGTTTATTGCTTAAGCAAATGTATGAAATGTGTTTTATCTATGAGGGACGAATAATTCACCAGTAGACCTCACGCTATAGTACTAACGGGAGGTAGATCTCACGCTATAGTGTGGTAGACCTCACGCTATAGTAGCACCGATTTCTAGGAGTCAGTTGGAGAGGGAATTCTTCTGCCAGTTTTTATCAGAGACAGGGTGCTTTTGAGCTTTCCTATACTTCTTGATATTACGTCTATTCCCTTATAATTAGTATGTCCAAAAAAACTAATTTTCCATCTTTTTCCCATTCAGTTTTAAATTTTATGCTAGGGACTAGGGAATTTAGATTATTGAAAAATATATTGAAATCTCCCCAGCTATCATCCCAATATGTGAAAATGTCATCAACATAGCGGGGTATAATTTCACTGTGTATAGAAAACCAACTTTCTCTATTTCCTACATTCATTTCTTTAGTTATCACGACATTTCTGTAAAAATTGGAGTAGCTTGCAATCTATTTCTTAGAGGTTTGAGAATCTGTTCCCCAGCCTACCTAAATAAAGAATTTGAAATCATCCGTAAACAACTCGCCCAGCTATTCTACCCGACGTATGTCATAGAAAAGGCCATCAACAAAGCCAACACGATATGTTATAAAGATCATGATGTTACTAACCAAAGAGATTTTAAAAATAAGATAAAACTCCCATATATAGAAGGTATTAAAAATATAACAAATCATAACAAAACTGAGAACCCCTTTGTTTTTTCATATCCAAAGACCATAGGAAGCGCCCTTATTAATGTTTATCAAAATAAAAGAGAGATAGAATCCGGCGTTTACAAAGTACCATGTAGGGATTGTGAAAAAGTGTACGTTGGGCAAACTGGCCGTTCCCTATATCAAAGATTATCCGAACACAAAAGATCTGTTAGATATGGGTATGAAAACTCGGGGATTTTCATTCACCTTAGGGATTTAGGGCACCGGATTAACTGGAGTGAGTCGTTTTTGCTTTTTAAGAGTACCTGTCCGTACAGAAGGAAAATCCTGGAATCACCAATCATAAATCAATCAAACACAATGAACCTATATGGGGGCCAATGGAGAGCTGACACAGTGAACAATACTCTTCTCAACCCTATCATTAAGAAGATAATCCACGGAGACCGACCACCAGACATGCATCAGAGGTCAAGATTTCCTCCAAGCGGCCTCAACAATAAGAACACGCACCTGGATGTAATTAAATTTGGCTAATCCTTCCAGCAATTATAACAACTATAGAACAATTGAACACACCCTTTTGCTTTCTTATATAAACCGTCACTCTCCACTGTAAGCCTCACTTTTACTTTACATCCTGAAGAGGGTCGATGTTTATTGACCGAAATATAGTGTGATTTATTCATATTTCCTGTGTTTCTTTTATGGGCCTTTTTGAAAACACACACACACACACACACACACACACATATATATATATATATATATATGTATGTATATATATATCTATATCTATATATATATATATATATATATACATATATATATAGAGGTATATATATACACATATATATATATATATATATATAGATATAGATATATATATATATATATATACATATATATATTCATATATATATATATATATACAGTGGAACCTCTAAAGACGAACGCATCTACATCCAAATTTTCCAACACCCACAGTAAAATTCAAGCAATTTTTCAACTCTACACCCCGAATTTTTCTACACGCGAAGTATAATTCGAACACGTTCCTACTCTACACCAGGATTTTTTTTTCGATACCCGAAGTAAACAATACCCGTATACGTAGATTGTAATCATAGCACCGGATGTATCTATTATTTCCGCCGATAGAAGGTAGCACTTCGACCTCGGAGGGACCCTCAATTAGCGTGGCTTGGGTCATTCCTCTGTTCTCGTCGGTTTCGTGTGGCTGTGCCCTGTGCGTTCTGCTATTAACTGTGTTTTAATAGTGATTTCTTACGTTCATCCTTTTACGGTATTTTACGTAAATTATGGGTCCTAAAAGGCTTAGTTTCGCAAGTGGTAGTGGTAGTAGCGAGAAAAGGAAGAAGGAAATGCTTTCTTTAGAAGTAAAGCAAGGAATTATTGAAAAACATGAGCGTGGGATCTGCGTGAGTGAACTTACATAAGAATATGGCCAAAACATGTCGACGATCTCGACAATGTTGAAACAGAAAGAAGCCATTAAAGCAGTGAAACCTTCTAAGGGGATCACCATTATTTCAAAACGTCATAGCCCTGCCATAGAAGAGATGAAAGAACTTCTGCTAATCTGGATCAAGGACGGAGAGATTGTTGGCAACACCATCACCGAAACTATCATCTGCGAGAAGCCGCACGCCATCTTCACTGAGTTGAAGGAAGCGAGCTCTGGGGGTGATGCTGTGGAGAGTTGAACCGAAGGTTCCTCAGACGATTTCAAGGCATCTCGTGGCTGGTTTGTAAAATTTAAGAAACGGTCCGGGATTCATTCTGTTGTTCACCACGGAGAGGCTGCAAGTGCGGACATAAAGGCTGCAGCTGATTTTGTGAAGAAGTTTGTAAGGACCGTGCAGGAAGAAGGCTACGTAGAGCAGCAAGGGTTCAATTGTGATGAAACCATGATGTTTTGGAAGATGCCCAGTCAAACCTACATCACCGCCGAAAAGATGAAATTGCCTGGGCATAAGCCAATGAAAGATAAGTTGACTCTTGCCCTATGTGCCAACGCTAGAGGGGGCGTTAAAGTCAAGCCCTTACTGGTTTACCATTCAAAGAACCCTAGGGCCTTTAAGGCACAGAATGTGGATAAAGACCAGCTTCATGTTTTCTGGCGATCCAACTCGAAGGCTTGGGGTACTAGGCAGTTCTTTGTCCAATGGGTTAAAAAGTTTTCTGTCCTTTTGTGAAGTATCTTCATGAGCAGAGATTGCCTTTGAAGTGCCTGCTATGCCTTGACAATGCACCCGCTCATGCCCCCCCCCCCCACCCCCCGGAGACTTGAAGATGATATCTTCGGAGAATTTAAGTTCATAAAGGTGCTGTATCTTCCACCAAATACCACCTCTATCCTCCAGCCCATGGACCAACAAGTCATCTCAAACTTCAAGAAGCTCTACACCAAACACCTATTCAAGCAGTGTTTTAATGTCACGCAAAGCACAAACTTAACTTTGCGTGAATTTTGGAAAAGCCACTTTAACATCGTGCACTGCTTGAAGATCTTAGATCAGGCTTGGGTGGAATTAACTTGACAAACCCTTAATTCTGCCTGGAAGAAACTGTGGCCTGATGCAGTTTCTCCCAGAGATTTTGAAGGTATTGACCTCGAACCTGATCCCGTGGTGGGTGCAGCGGATGACGTAGAGGATAGAGGAAATCGTCTCCCTTGGCAAGTCCATGGGTCTGGAGGTCGACGCAGATGACATCACAGAACTCGTCGTCGAATATCACGACGAACTTACTACAGAGGAGCTCAAGGAACTTCATGCTATGTCTGAGCACATGAGTGATGACGAGGAAGGGATCGAGGAGGTAGAACATGTGTTACGTTTAGTGCAAATAAAAGAGGTGTCAGGAAATTATCAAGACGTGGTCGAGTTCATCGACAAATACCATCCAAAAAAATTGTAGGTTTGTCGTGTAGTGGCGCAGTTCGATGATGTTTGCCTAACTCATTTTCGAAACATTCTGAAAAGCCGTACCAAGCGACTTTCTATCGATAGCTTCTTTAAAAAAACTACAAAGCGAACTTGTGATGAAGAGGAAGGAATTGGTTCAGAGAAAACGGCAAAGAGTGAAGGGAAAGAAAGTAAAACAAAGAAAACGGCAAAGATTGAGGAGAAAAAAAATTCAATAAATGTTAAGTGTAGAGAGTGAAAGTGATTGAAATTAATCATCATAAAGAAAAAAAAGAAAATGTAAAAAAAAAAATATAAAAATTAAAAATAAACAAAAAAGCTAAGTTAGGTTAAAGTTCACTTAATGTAAGTTAGAATAAGTTATGGTATTGTACGTTTATCGTAGTCACCCTCACTACCTCCTCACCGCCCGTCCGTCTCCTCTCTGCGTAGCAAGACCGACACCTGCGCTGGACTTTCTAAGGTAAAGTGACGCTAACAACCCGTTTCTTATTTATTATTTCTTTATAATTTTTCTTTTTTACATGTCTATTATCTAATTTAGTGTGCATTATTGTCATGTGTAATTATGTGTGGAAATCTAGTAAGGAGTTATCATAGGTTTTGGGCTAAACCGCGGATTAACCTAATTTATATGTATTCTTATGGGAAAATTTGTTTCTACAACTGAACATTTTCTACACCCGAAGTCGATTGTGGAACGTTTGTAGAAGTACCACAGAATATATATCTATATATATATATATATATATATAAATATATATATATATATATATATAAATATTTATATATATATATATATATATATGTGTATATAGATGAATATATATATATATATACATATATATATATATATATATACATATATATAGTATGTATATGTAAATATATACAGTATATATATATATATATATATACATATACATAGTATGTATATGTAAATATATACAGTATATATATATATATATATATATATTGTGTGTATATATATATATATATATATATTTATATATGTGTGTGTATATGTATATATATATATATATATACTTACATATACATACTATGTATATATATATATATATATATATAGATATATATATATATATAGATATATATATATATATATATGTTTACATAAAAATAATATATATATATATATATATACTTATATACATACATATATATATATATATATATATACACATTATATACATTTATAGTATATACACACACACACACACACATATATATATATATATACATATATATATATATATATATATATTATATGTATATATATATATATATATATGTATATATATATATATATACATATGTGTGTGTGTGTTATATTTCGGTAATTATTTTTATCAATTCCTTTATATACATATCTTTATAATTGTATAT
>NC_090732.1:31210893-31213393 GCF_036898095.1 Palaemon carinicauda | reverse complement strand
TGGACATTGCCTCTGAACCAGGCTGTAAGCAAATCATAAATGAAGCTACTCACGGGTCTGGTAATTGCTTAGACCTCGTATACACTGACTCCCCTGGCGTTATAACAAGTAAGGTCGGTTCTCCAGTGGGGACATCTGATCATGCCTTGATTTCATTAGTAGTGAAGACTGAGCAGCCTGTCCTTGATGTATCATACTATTGTAAAATTTATATGAAATCTCAAGCAGACTGGAATGGGATTTTGCATGATCTTCTGTGCTTGAATTGGTCACAATTATATAGTAGAGTTGATCTTGTTTGCACTTTGAATGAGGATCTAGTCAACATAATTGATAGGCGTATCCATACTTGTGTGCTAAGGTACTGAGCGAAGGACAAACCATTTGTCAATGATGATTGTACACGTGCTTATTTGGAGAAGCAGGAGGCCTATAATCTTTGGAAGGGTAACAGATCAGATTTGACCTGGAATAACCAGCTTCGAGATTTTGCTCAGAGAGTTTATGCCTCAATTGAAAAGGAATACAATTTAACCATAAAAGAGACCCTTTCTGATACAACTCAGGAACATAAATAGTGGTCTAGCCTTAAATATGCACTTTTTGGTGTAGAGGCAACAGTTCCTCATTTACTTAAACCAGATGGCGCAGTCCTTCACTGTCCAAAGGAAAAGGCAACCCTTTTGGCTGACGTTTTTGACAGTAAAAAAGCATAATGAAAATCTTGAACTTCCTTTTTCCTGTTTCCCTGAGACTAAACTAACTATTTTAGCTTATCGATCTCGTGAAATTAAAACCCTGATGATGGACCTTGATGCTTATGGATGTGTAGACCCAAATGGTATTTTTCCTTTTCTTATAAAGACTGTAGATTTTTTAGCTCCAAAGTTATCTGTTATTTTTCACAAGTTAGCAAGAAGAGGAGCTTTTTGGACTTGTTGGGAATTGGTAATGTTACTCCTCTATGTAAATGTGTTTGTGGTAGCTCAAGTTCAACTGATTACCGCCCAATTTCCATAACTCATGTACTATCTAAAAGTTTTTGAACGTCTTCTGGCAAAATGTTTTAATAGGTTTGCTGAAGGTAATCATCTATTCCAAGATTGTAATTTGGTTTTAGTAAAGGCCTTGGAGCATGTGAAGCCCTTTTACAATATCCAATGCTGGAGAAATCCTTTGATTATGGTCAGGAAGTTCGTTTGATTGGCCTTGATTTTAGTGCTACCTTTGATCATGTTAATCATGAAGCCCTCGTGTTCAAACTCAAGCAGTTGGGAGTGGGTGGGTCGTTTCTTAGCATTACCATTGGTTTTTTAAGTAATAGATCTCAAAGAGTTATTGTTGATGGGCACCATAGTGAGTATAGGAATGTGATATCCGATGATCCACAGGGTAGTGTTCTTGACCCATTACTTTTCATACTATATACACGTGACATGTGATTTGGCCTAGAAAACAAGCTTGTTGTATATGCAAAGGATGCTATTCTCTTTACATCAATTTTATACCCTGGATGTAGATCTGGGGCTGGTGAATCCCTTAATAAAGATATAGCTAAAATTAGTGCATGGTGGAAATTATGGGGTATGAAGTTGAATCTTAACAAAACTCAAAGTTTGATTGTAAGTTGGTCAAGAAAGGTGGCTCTTCAACATCTGGATCTCAGTATTGATAATATTTCCATAACTCTGTATGACTCTTTTGAAAATTTAGTTGTGATTTTCGACAGTAAATTTACTTTTGAGAAACACAATATGTCTGTGTCTTCTTCAATTGCACCAAAAATTGGCTTATTGTGAAAGCCTTACAAGATTTTCGGTGATCAATCTATTCTGAAGAAGTGTTTAAATTTTTTCATTTTATCATGTTTTGAGTGTTATTCTCTGTCTGGACTTCAGCTGCTGATTCTCATCTTAATTTGTTGGACAGAAACTTACGGTACAATAAATTTCCTATTCCTGATCCAGATGTTACTCTTTGGCACAGTCGTTCAATTTGTTCATTATGCATGTTGCATAATATTTTTCATAATTTGACCATCCTTTACATTCATATATCACTGGACAATTCTATCCTATTCGTAATTCTAGGCAGGCAGTTAATTCTTATAGCCAGGCCTTATCCAGCATGAGGCTCAATACTACAGAGTATTTTTGAAATTTTATTCTTATTGTGGCCAAGATGTGTAATGATCTTCCTAACTGGGTAGTTAATGAGTAGAACTTCTAAAGTTCAAAATTGCACCATCTGTTTTTATTTTGACCAGCTACCATGAGTCTTTTTATAGTTATTTATTAATGATATATCTGTTTTGACGTTGTTAATAGTTTATATATAACATATCAGTTTTGACGTTGCTAATAGTTTATATAAACATATCTGTTTTGACGTTGTTTCTGTTTTCAAAATTTATTTATTGTTAATAAGTTCTCATCATTTATCTATTTCCTTATTTTCTTTCCTCACTAGGCTATCTTTCCCTATTGGAGCCCCAGGGCTT
>NC_090732.1:31198468-31203468 GCF_036898095.1 Palaemon carinicauda | reverse complement strand
AAAACAAAAAAAAACACTACATCCTAGAAGAGGTGTCCTGGAATCTTATTATCAGATCCTTTAATATGCTTAATTACCAAGTTGAGCTCTTGCAGTTGCAAGGCCCAGCGTAAAATTCTTTGGTTCGACCCTTTCATCCGTTCAATAAACACTAACGGATTATGATCCGTCCATACCTCCACTGGAAAAGAAAGATTAGTTAAGTATGGTTTAAAATGAGATATGGTACGGATCAGGGCGAGAGCTTCTTTCTCAATAGTTGAATACTCACGCTCTGCCGTTAACAACTTTTTGCTGTAGTAGGATATTGGGTACACCTCCCTGTCTTCACCCCCTTTGAAAGAGAACTCCTCCAATACCTATATCACTAGCGTCAACAGCAATTATAAAGGGAGCTTGAAAATTCGGAGAAACCAAAATAGGTTTAGACATGAGAATAGTCTTGATTCTTATGAATGCTTCTTCACAATCACTAGTCCAAATGAATTTCTTATTTTTTTGTAAAAGATCATTCAGGGGACGGGCAATGTCAGAAAAGTTCCTAACGAACCTTCTATAATAGCCCATCATACCCAACACCTTTCGAACTTCTCGGACATTGCACGGTCTCTTTAAATTAGTTATAGCCTCGACGTTAGCCTGTTTTGGGGCTATATGACCCAGACCAATCTCATGACCCAGATACACAACTTTAGCCTTACCAAATTCGCATTTAGCGAGGTTAATGACTAAACCCGCAGTACGGAGAGCTTCAAAAACATTACGTATTCTGAGTAAAGGAGTTTTCCAATCATTACTGTAGACAACAAGATCATCAATGTAAATCTCAGTACCTTCTAATCCACAGACCACACGGTTCATTAATCTTTGAAAAGTACAAGCAGCATTCCTCATCCCAAAAGGCATGACCTTGCATTCATACAAGCCGAATGGGGTGACAAATGCTGAAATCTCTCTTGCTCGATCCGACAAAGGAATTTGCCAGTAGCCCTTGAGCAAATCCAATTTTGTGATATACTTTGCTGAACCAATGCGGTCTATGCAGTCGTCAATTCTAGGAAGGGGAAAGGAATCATTTTTAGTATGCGTATTAACCTTACGATAGTCGACGCACATCCGATACTGTCCATCGGATTTCTTTACCAATACTATAGGGGAGCTCCAAGGACTAACAGAAGGTTGTATCAAATCATGCTTCAACATATATTCTATTTCCATATTGACTATATCCATTTTAGTGGGATTTAGTCTATAAGGGCTTTGTTTAATTGGTGAAGCTTCTCCTACTACCACATCATGTTCAATTAAACTAGTCAATCCGGGAGAGTCTCTAACCAAATCTGAAAAGGAATGAATTAAACCTTCCATTTCCCTTCTTTGATTTAGATCAAGATGCTTCAGATGCTCATCCAACCCATCCAAACATTGCACATTCTTAGATAGAGCATCCGAAGGTACTTGATTAATTATTTCCTCAGATCCATCAGGAAGCACCTCTGCCACCAAAGAAACCGATTCATACCCGGTTTCTAAAGTATCAGATCTACTAGAGACATAAGGTTTCAGTCGTTAATGTGAAAAATTCGACACTTTCGTTTGGTCCCGGGAGCTTCTATTTCATAATTAAGATCGGATAACTTCCTCAACACCTTCCAAGGCCCCTTATACCTGGGTTCAAGGAAGTTATCCGAATCAGTACCCAACACCAAAACTAATTCCCCAGGCTCAAACGACCGTGCTCGAGTTTTCTGGTCATAATTACTTTTCATAGCAGCCTGAGAGTTAGCTAAATTTTCTCTAGCAAACTTCCAGGCGCTAGAAAGTTTTTCTTTAAGGTTATCAACAAATTCACCCACGTTCGTCTCCTTTATTTGATCGGACTCCAAAATTTCATATAGAATTTCTAAAGGACCCCGTATTTTATGTCCAAAGACTAACTCAAAAGGAGCCACGCCCGTGGATGAATTTGGATGACTTCTAAGAGCAAAGAGAGCAAAAGGAAGACCCTTATCCCATTCCTCTCCATGCTCGTAGCAAAATCTCCTTAAAATTGATTTAAGAGTTTGATGGAATCTTTCCACCACTCCCTGACTTTCTGGGTGGTAAGGAACACTAGTAGTGTGCAGAATGGCCAGACCTGCACACTTACTTCGAAATTCCTTACTAGTAAAATTAGTTCCACAATCAGTTTGTATCTTATGAGGGATTCCATACCTCGAAAAGAAAATTACCAATTGATCAAATATAGCCTTAGATGTGATTTTCTTCATGGGAATGGCTTCGGGAAATCGCGATGCCCGATCCATCACAGTCAGTAAATATACAAAACCTGTTTTAGTTTTAGGCAGGGGACCTACTATATCAACTACTAGCTCACTAAATGGCTCGCCAATAGCTGGTATAGGATATAAAGGTGCTTTTACAATTGTCTGATTAGGTTTACCTACCACTTGGCACACTGGACATTCTTTCACATATTGTTTTACTGACGATTTCATTCCTGGCCACCAAAAACATTTAGCTAACCGACGGAACGTCTTCCAGACACCAAAATGACCAGAGAATGCATCATCATGAGATATATTTAATATTTGTCTCTGAAATTGAGAAGGCACCACTATTTGCTCAATACGAGATATTTGGGGATCATTAGCAACCAGGGGACGACTCACCCTATATAACAGGCCCTTTTTTACCCAGAATCGAGGCTTTGTCAAGTCAGAAGTATCACCCAAATTAAAACTATACTCTCTTTTCTGGGCTTCAATAAAAGCTGTTCGATCCCAATCTGGAATTATATCACTACTTACTACATTACTTACTACTGAACCGGGTCTTCCTACATCTACATCTACCTCTAAACTACTCAAATTTAACTCTTCATCATTATTTAATAAGTCTGCAGCTCTTGCTGAAGCTCTAGTGGTAACCGCCACTGGACACTTATTGATTGACAATATTGGAAATAATTCCTGGCCATCACTATTAACCATATCATTTCCTAATATGCCATCAATACCAGCTATAGGAAGACTCTCAACAACGGCCAACTCGATCTTTCCATAATACCCAGGGAATGACAACATTACCTCTGCTAAAGGAGCCGAAACTATTGTGTTTGGGAAACCTCCCAGAACAATAAAGTTCCCTGAATACTTCACCAAACCCTTCAAACTGCTTTCCAGCACTAACGAACGAGCAGACCCTGTATCTCTCAAGAACTTAACATCAATAATGACAGAATTATATATTACTTTACCAGGCCATATGTATTTATCATACTTCAGTCATTCCTGTGGATTATTATTTCCATCTCCAGACGTACAATTACTACCACTATCACTACTAATTATGGGTAATTTTACGTCAGGAGATGTACTTGACATTAAAGCCACAGGATTATTTTTTTGAAGATAATTTGTTCTGGCTTGACATTGAGCCTGGAAATGACCGGGTTTCTTACACCAGAAACAAGTCTTCACATTATTGTTTCTCGTTCCAGTACTACCTCCATTGGAAAATACACTAGTACCAGGTTTACCCGTGAATCTTCCATTGTTACTAGCTTGGAAATTATTTTGAACCACTGAATTCTTAGGCTTATTATTATCACCTCTTATTCCTTTATGAAAATTCGCTGACTCTACTACATTATTACTTTTATCTTTGCTGACGAAATTGCCTGAACCTGCTCTATGAGTCAAGACAAATTCGTCAGCCACTTGAGCTGCCTTACCTAAATTAGTGACCTTTACTTCTTCCAAATAAATTCTTAGTTCTTTGGAGCAAGATTTCTTAAACTCCTCCAAAAGCATTAGTTCTCTCAAGGAAGAAAAAGTGACAACTTGACGACTTTTCAACCAGTCGTCAAACTGTTCCTCCTTGAACCTGGCCAATTCTACATACGATAAGGAAGGAAGTTTATTAAAATTTCTAAACTTTAATCTGTATGCCTCAGGGACCAAATCATACGCTTTTAAAATTAGTGCCTTTACCTTGTGATAATCCCTGGCTATCCCTTCCTCCAAGGCATTATATACCTTGATTGCCTTGCCTACCAATTTACACTGGATTAGCACCGTCCACATCTCTGGTGGCCAAGACAATCGTGTAGACACCCTCTCAAAGGCCTTGAAGAATTCCGGAACATTTTTTTCATCAAAAATGGGGACCAATTTTAATGCAGCCCCAATATTAAACCTTTCAGGGTGACTACCTCTTGGGGTACTAAATTGGTTTGGAGCCCCCTGTAACCTAGCCATTTCCAAATTAATGTTGGCCATCTCTATCTCATGCCTCCTCACCCTCTCGTTCTCCGCATGTTCCAATTTCAACAACTCTATTCTTTTACAAATTAAGTCATATTCTTGAATCTCCTTTGAATTAGAATGAATAGGAACAGTAGGAACTGCTGACCCTAAATTCTCTTCAGATAAGAAAGGGTTTGTGGTTATATTTCCCTTTGGCAGCAAATTAGCCGGACCTTCATAAATAACTCCAGTCTGAGGAGGATCGTCAAATAATGAAAAACCTGCACCACCACTAATGCCATTATCATCTGCAACTGCCCTATCATCATTTCCTAATTCACTACCTCTATCACTAATATTTTCACCAAGTAATCCTTCAGCCTCAGCCAAACCTTGCATGACACAGTTCTTTACCATTATTAGCAATTTCCTCTTTGTATCAGTCCCTTTGAAAGGAATACCCAACCATCTAGCACAACTAACCAGATATTCCTTACCTAGTATTGGTAAATGACTAATACAGTCGGCTGACCCTAAAAACTCTGCAGGACTAAACTCAAAGTCATCCAAATTAGCCATAGTGATAGGAGGGAAAGGAATTTCCAAAAAAAAAAAAAAATAAATACTATAACCCCCACTGAGGAGCGTTCCAAAGTCCCAACTACTGTGTACACCTGAGCGTAAATCCTGTCACGGTCGCCAAATTGTTAAGGCCGTATTTACGGCCGTAATTTCAAGGGTTCTTTCTAT
>NC_090732.1:31183468-31193468 GCF_036898095.1 Palaemon carinicauda | reverse complement strand
TTCCTGACCATAATCAAGGGATTTCTCTACAGCATTGGAGATTGTAAAAGGGCTTCACATGCTCCAAGGCCTTTACTAAAACAAAATTACAAACATGGGAGTAGATGATTATCTTCAGCAAACCTATTAAGACGTTTTACCAGAAGACGTTCAAAAACTTTTAGATAATACACGAGTTATGGAAATTGGGCGGTAATCAGTTGGACTTGAGCTGCCACAAACAAATTTACATTGAGGAGTAACATTACCAATTCCACAGCAAGTGCTAAACGCTCCTCTTCTTTCTAACTTGTGCAAAATAACAGATAACTTTGGAGCCAAGAAATCTTCAGTCTTTATAAAAAAAAGAAAAATACCATTTGGGTCTACACATCCATAAGCATCAAGGTCCATCATCAGGGCTTTAATTTTACGAGATTGAAAAGCTAAAATAGTTAGTTTAGTCTCAAGAAAATAGGAATAAGGAAGTCTTCACTACTAATGAAATCAAGTCATGATCAGATGTCCCCCCTGAAGAACCGACATTACTTGTTATAACGTCAGGGGAGTCAGTATATACGAGGTCCAAGCAATTACCAGACCCGTGAGTAGCTTCATTTATGATTTGCTTATAGCCTGGTTCAGAGGCAATGTCCCAAGCTCGTAAGCCTTGGCAATCGGTAAGGGAGATAGAACTTAACCACTCCCTATGGTGAGCATTAAAATCACCAATAAACACAAAAGAAGCCTTTTTATCATCTTCTTGTATCTTAGCCATAATGGTAAGAAGACAATTGAAGAAAGAATCATCTATGTTTAGATTCTGGTAGATCGAACACAAATAAAAGTTGTTATGTCTGCCACAAACTTTTATTATCTGAATATCATGACATCGACATTGATAGCAGGACTTTTGAGAAGCAGGGTACTGTCCTAATATACACCGCCCTTCCCGTGGCCCTAGGGATGGCATCACGTTTTAACATGATTGGCTCCCTAAAACCAGTTATAAGGAGCTCAGATGAGTGCCTCATATTAAAAATCAAAGTTTCTGAGCACAAAAATGTCATACTGTCTGGACGCAACTGTAAGGTCTTGGGTATTTGCATGAAGACCACGAATATTGCAATACAGAGGACGACATTTACGAAATCTAGGATGTACTGGTCGCGGATTTTGCTTAATGTTCTCAGACAGCATAAGAATTAATAGTAATAGAAAAGAGACATCATACTTAAAAACTAGATTAAAAAGAATTATAACAAAAACAATATTTACAGAATTATAAATGAAGTGATTGATGAAACCCATAGACTAAAGTACAAAATCGGAAAAACTGGCTAAATAACCTCCAGGATAGCCACTCAAACTGAAGGGAGGACAGTAACGAGGCTTTTGAGAAGAAATATAATCAGATAAGGAAAAGACAATAAAAAAAAAGATGGAGGAAAAAAATATGATAGAATAGTGTGCCCAAGTGTACTATCAAGCAAGAAAACTCTAACCCAAGACAGTGGAAGACCATGGTACAGAGGCTATGGCACTACCTAAGACTAGAGAAAACAGGTTTACTTTTGGAGTTGGCGCTGCTAACCTTAACTAAAGAGTCTCTTCTACCCTTACCAAGAGGAATGTACAGTGAACAATTGCAGTACAGTAATTAACCCCTTGAGTGAAAAAGTGTTTAGTAATCTCATTGTTGTCAGGTGTATGAGGAAAGACGAAAATCTGTAAAGAAGAGGCCAGACTACTCTGTGTATGTGTAGGCAAAGAAAAATTAAGCTGTAACGAGAGAGAGGGGTTCAATGCATTACTGTCTGGCCAGTCAAAGGATCCAATAACTCTCTAGTGGTAGTATCTCAGCGGGCAGCTGGTGCCCTGGCCAACCCACTATGTATGAGTGTGTGTGTGTCACGGAAGGCATATATAATTTATTATAAATATGTATATGTATATATGTATATATTTATAGATATTTACAAAAACATATATATAGGACTACATGAAAGTAAAAGAACTGAGGAATCCTAAATAGAGTTTAAATAGAGTCATATATTTTGCCTCAGAGGACATGGAAAGAACCAAAAAAAAAGATTGACTGTTTTTTTTCTTTTCTTTTATATAAAAATTTGGTACGTAACATAGAAGAATTTTGTAGCGGTTTTATTAATATTTAAGTAATATTTATATAATGAAATATGATGTAAAAACTAAAGGTCATTCAAACATATGCACCTATAACATTCCATGGGGAGGAAGAAATACAAAATCTTTATGAAGATCAGTAGCTATGTATGACAAAAAAACATTCAATTAAGAGAGGATAATCAACAGTAGATAAATTTGGGATATGTACTAAGAATGACAGAGGAGACATGCATGTAGAATTTTCTGAAAGAAACAATCTTATAATAATTATCATTTTTTTTTTGTATAAAAAGGAATATAGTAAATGTAAATGAAGAATCTTAAAATGATGAAAAAATAGTTTTTTTTTCCCGATGACAAAGTTAGTTTATTTAAAGTGAATTTTTTTTTTTTAATAAAGTTAATGTTAAGTGATTATTGAATGGTGATGAACAGATTTTTTTTTATATCTAAGAAAAGAAAGAGAAAAATTAATTTTAGGTAAGAAAATAAACACTGCTGTAATAAGAGAAGAACCTGATGAGTTTAGGTTAGCAATACAAAAATTAGTTTGCCCAACTACATGATGCAAGAGAAGAAAATTGAGGTGAAAGAACTACAATATTACAAAATGCATATTAAAATCAGCATAGTAGCTAGTTGGAAAAGTTCCTAAACCAGATCAAGGAAAAGTACAAGAAATGACCAAAACCTAAAGAAAATATTGAAAATTACGGCAAAATCCATTAGAGATGAAATACAATTAGCTTAAAAATTGGTAACAATAATAAAAAAACATAGCTATAATATTTGCAAACACAATAAGACCAATATTATTCAAATAATATAAAATAGGAGGAAACACGAAATTTATGAAAAGAAGGCTTGGATAGGATGCCAAAAGACGTCTTCTTTAAAAAATAAAAATGAAAATATTGTGAACAATAGAAATGGAGTAATAAAAATTACAGAGCTGGTATCTAATGTAACATTGGAAGTAAGGGAAGCATTAAAAGGTATGCAAAGAGGAAAAACAGCCAGTGAGGAAGGTCTAAAAATGGATTTGCTAATAGATGTAGATTTCATAGCAGTAAAACTGGCTGAACTTTACACAAAATTTCTACAAGAATTCTTTATAGTAGGGGTCCCCAACCTTTTTGCGTAAAAGGGCCACATTATCATTCGAAATAAAGATGAGAGCCGCATATTAGAATTATCCTTACTATCGGAGAAAGTTCACATTTATTTGTATATTATTCATCTTTTGAGTTTAGTTTAAGTTAAAAGTCTTACACTCTAATGCCAGCTATTGATACGTAGGTATTATTCACATAAATAATAAATCTAAATAAAAGCTCATGTTTTATTGTAGAATTTGTGCAAGAAAATAAAGGGTTATAGAAAATTTTATATATCTTATCTTTAATGAGGAACTTGATGCTGCATCTTATTTGCAAGGCTAGCCATATCTATTTTTATATTTGTAACAGAAAGTCTCAAAATTTGGTGAAGATGCTCATCAGTAAGCTTAGATCTAAGTTTTGATTTTACTAGTTTCATTTTTGAAAATGTTTGCTCACAGATATATGTACTACCGAAAACTAAAAACATGCCGACAGCAAACTTTTTAAGTCAGAATATTCTTCTGGTAGACTGGAATAAAATTCGAAAAGGCCATTGTCTTGAAACGCGGTTTTCAGGGCATCATTGGCTTACAGGTCAACTATTTGCATTTTATAAATTCCTGGAATATCTTCTGGCGATACACTGAAAGGGTTTTGAAACATTTGAATTTCCTGCTTCTGATCATGGAAGTCCTTAAATCTAATTGCAAATTCTTCATTTAAAAGTTCCATTGCCTCTGTACATTTTTCTTTGGAGGCAGTTGAAGTATTCCTTTTCTCATTCTGCAACACTTTACAACAGGGAAAATGTAAAAAGTTTTTATCACTGAACTGTTTCATAAAAATATCTAGTTTATTTTCAAATGCTTTCACCTCAGTAAACATATGTGATACCAATTTTCTATTGCCTTGCAGTTTTAAGTTCAAATTATTCAAATGATCAGTTATATCAGATAAGAAAGCTAAGCAGAAAACCCAGGCTGAATCTGAAAATGTTTCTGGAATCTTTCCTTTTTCAGTTAGATATATTTAAATTTCATGACGAAGAGCAAAAAAAAAAAAAAAAAACGCCTGAGAACTTTTCCTTTGCTGAGCCACCTCACTTCAGTATGGCACAATACTTCACCATACTCTGAAACTATTTCAGATAAAAATGTCTGAAACTGTTTATGATTCAAACCATGACGTCTAATAAAATTCACAGATAATACGACGACGTTTATGATATCCTCAAATTTAAGAACCCTACTGCACAGTACCCACTAATGAATAATGCAATGGAACTTCAGAGGAAGGTAGCCATTAGCTTTAGCGACTTCATTGCAGATTTTCTCGACCAACCCTGTTTTACTTCCAACCATGTTTCTTGCTCCGTGGTTACACTTTTTAACTGTGCCCAACTTAAATCGAGGCTATTTACCGCCTGATGTACTTCTAAAAAGAGATTTTCTGATGGTGTAGTATCTTTCATACTTCAAAGGGCATACAAATCTTCTACAACCTGAGAGTTTTTGTCAACACCTCTAATAAAAATCAGAAGTTATGCTGTATCCAAAATATCATTGCTTTCATACAAAGTAATATTAATATATATATATATATATATATATATATATATATATATATATATCTATCTATCTCTCTATCTATCTATCTATCTATCTATCTATATATATATATATATATATATATATATATATATATATATATATGTATGTATATATACAGACACACACACACATATATATATATATATATATATATATATATATATATATATATATATATATATATATATATATATATATATATATATACTATCTATCTATCTATCTATCTATATATATATATATATATATATATATATATTTATATATATATATATATATATATATATATATATATATATATATATATATATATATATATATACACACACATATTTATATACATATATATATATATATATATATATATATATATATATATATATATATATATATATATATATATATATATATATATATATATGTATTTCTATATATATATATAGATATATATATATATATATATATATATATATATATATATATATATATATATATATATATATATATATATATATGAATAAACAAATAAGTGGATATTTCAGCGTTATATATTATATATATGCCAGTCATAATCATTGAATTCAATTAAGAATGTCATTTGTCTTACCTCATTCGATGATTGAAGAAGACTTACACCGTTCTCATATTACTGTAGTGACATTAACATTACGGAAATTCGTTTATCAAATCCCATTGGGGGCTTGTCAAGCCAATTATCAAAGAGGCTGCTCCCGAGGCTTCTTTGATATAATATTCTAAAGGTCTGCCGTAGTGCTTGTAGTGTTTCTTAAGTGAACGTTGCCATAGTAGGGTCTAAGATTTTCTTTTCAACTTTTAACTGTTTTCGAGATCATGCCAATTATATCAAGACTATTTGTCTTCGCACACACAAGCGTGTATATATATATATATATATATATATATATATATATATATATATATATATATATATATATATATATATATAAGCGTGAAAATCACAGGACAACGTGATGCTCAGATGCAGAAGTACCACAGGGAAAATGAAAATACGAAATATATGATTAACTCCTGACTAGTTTCGTGATACTACTTCAGAGGACTGATTTATTGAGAGAGGTTTCTTTACATTTTATAGGGAAAGTAAACGTACGAACATACATATAGAGAATTAGAGAACAATGACACTCCCTTACCAGCTACCTGGGCTGGGATCAGGTGTTAACTGGGCGGAGACCCAACCTCATTAGACACCTTTTTATATATGTGTGTGTGTGTTTCTGTGTGTATACAACATATATATTGCAAGATTTATTTAACATATTATACTACAGACTTAAATTTTTGAGTTCATAGGTAGATTAATACGACACATACGGATGTATAATTTTTTTTATCACAATTTGATCACACTATTTTGAATCATGATTAAATTAAATTGGGCAAGGTAAATCTGTCATAAAATCACATTTACAAACAATGAGAATAAAAAAAAATACTCGAATTAACATAATAATATCAAATGTAATAATTTTCTGTTCTCAAGTCATCAAATGCTTCTCATGGAAACTTTGATATAAACACGAGATAATATCACCGTAGACATTACCTTATATTACATTTTCCCAACGTGTGCTTTGTAATATCAAATACTCCCCGTAGTTCTATTTCAAAATGCCATTAATCACACCTTCCCTCCAGAGGGATTAACATATACATCTTGCATGCTTCATTAGTATCTCTCACACACTAGAGCCCTTTTTATGAAGCATGACTGAAGATCAATCAATTTTCATCATAAATGCACAAGGAATGAATGAATACGTTAAAGTAATGTGATAATTTCCTTAACTAAACTTGATTTAACTTTTTTATGTTACCCCAATAATTGTTCAATGGCCCTCGGGTGAATATGTGTTTATAACTTCGACGTTCCACAATTGAAATTTGTTGTTAATTTCTTGGGGTTGCTCAATAAATTCATTAATGTCAAAAGTTCCTAAACACTGTTGAATAAACGTCATATTTAAATAAAAAGGATAAAATATCGTTTTATCTTACTAAAATAATTTCACAAAGATAGCTCTCTCTTAATTCTAACTGGTATTTCCCACTTATTAAGCATGACTATAAAATACTTTGAATATATTGATATCCAATTGAATGATGGTAACAAGAAAAGAAAAGTGCAATCTTATTTAGATATATATATATATATATATATATATATATATATATATATATATATATATATATATATATATATACATATATATATATATATATATATATATATATATATATATATAAATAAAAAAAAAATTTATATATATATATATATATATATATATATATATATATATATATATATATATATATATACATATATATATATATGTATATATATATATATATATATATATATATATATATATACATATATATATATATTCATATATATACACACATATATATTAATATACGTATATATATATATATATATATATATATATATATATATATATATATATGTGTGTGTGTGTGTGTGTGTGTGTGTATATGTGTGTGTGTGTGTTAGTATGGTACTGTTATAAACACACATTAGTTTTCCAATCAATGTCTCTTCAATGTGGTGTAAAGTTTAGACTTGGCAGGTTACTTCTTCTGAATAAGTGTAAGTAAGTTAACTTTAAAACAGTTTATTTCTTTAAAAACAGTTATTAACATCTCCATCACAAGAGTATAGATGGTTTGGTCGGATGACCATTCCGTATGACAGCTTGACCAGAAAGTGACTAAAATATCCATATTAATGTTAAAGTCTAATTAGTTATCTCAGCACTTAATGATATATTGTAAACACAACATTAATATCGGAAGGTACTTAGATCTGTTGAGAGACAACTCTTTCTCACGGCTTGTTTGTGTTTACTCTTCATGAAAAATGTTACATTACAATTGAATAGCAGTGTCTTGAGTTTCGCATCCTGCTTATGACTGAATTGGCATTCTCATGCTCGCTCCTAATTTCTACATTGACCTTTTAGGTCATGGATTTAAACATGTAATTTTACATACATTACATTAGCTCTGTCAGCTACCTTCAATTAATTGAACTCTACTGACACGTTCAAAATATGTTTACTAGGAGTGTGACTGGATATATATATAATATATATATATATATATATATATATATATATATATATATATATATATATATATATATATATTTTTTTTTTTTTTTTAACTTTAGCCATAAACAAACGATGAAGGATGAATGTTCAAATAGGTTCATTTAAAAAAAAAATTACATACCTAACAGATATTGCCAAAAAAAAAAGAAAAATGCATGGGAAATACAGATCATATGTATGGTACATTGTTAGCAAATGATTATATGGTACCCCCCCAAAAAAATACGGATGTACATATGATTCTGTAACTTGTAAAGAATAGTTGTCACCTTTGTCAAAAATACAGATTATTATAATACGGTAACTAATAAAGAATATTTGTTACCTAGGTAAAGATATAATTTTATTGCACAAACACGAATTCCTGGTACGTACGCGCACCATGGTTTTTTGTATATATATATATATATATATATATATATATATATATATATATATATATATATATATATATATATATATATATATATATATATATATATATATATATATATACATACATATATATATGTATATATATATATATATATATATATATATATATATATATATATATATATATATATATATATATATATATATATATATATATTATTTTTATATATAGGGCTTATATATTTTATTAGATGCCCATATATTCTTTATTTTAACATTTAGGGCTTATATATTTTATTAGATGCCCAAAAAATGATTTATATTTTAAATGTTTTTAAAATGTTTTTTAAAATGCAAATGTTCAAGAGTCCCTTCAACTACATATTACTAGCGTACTAACTGCTTTTCGTGCACAACACTTTTCCAAGACAATTGTACTCCTTTGAGCGAATTAAGGGGCCAGTTTCAAACAGCTTTAATTTGAAATAAAATAAGAGTTTTGTCTGGACATGGCAAAAAATTCTGTTTGATCTCCAACTTATTTTTTCTTAACCTACGCCAAACAAAGATGTTAATGGCTATAGATATCATCACCTTAACGCTGATTGCTGCTAGTAACACATAGAAACGAAGATCTGCATAAGTCGGTGTCGGGTGGTCCATCTCGGTTAATTTCATCAACCGCTTAGCCACTAGTGCGTTGTATGGGAGAGGTAAAGATAGGATTGTAGTCGACCATGTGACGTTCGCGAAGTAGGCCCGTTCTCTGATGATAGTCTTGATTCCTCGGACCGTGTAATTCGTGGACGTACCGATACAACCATCTGCTGCAACGAAGATTTGGGAATAGGACGTGGATCCGTCCAGGCATGATACATTTAAGCCGGCCTTGTCGTATCGTATCCACTAGCCGTTGTGCAGTCTGCAATTGAACTTATTATCATCAAAGGGATAAAGCTTTTTCAGACAATATTCATGTGTAAGGGAGAGAGCACCGTCTAGCACTATACCTAACTCGCATGAATCCATTGAGTTTTTTTGGAATTCAAAGGAGTAAGCTGTACATATTTTTTTATTCATTGTGTCTGAACAGTGAGTTAATTGATTTAAGTCTTTAATGACCATATATGTTTCTTTGTCTGGGGAAATCAATACGTGTCCTGTCAAACTGGATATTACTGGGTTTGAGTTATTCGTCATGAAAGTCAAAAATAGTGATATCCTGTAAGATTGCCAGGCATCGGAAGAATCAAAGGGAATTGTAATCATAATCCTGTGATTTTCTACGCTTACTGTAATTAGGCTGTAATAAAATTCTAACCTACGTGCGTCTAGCAAAGGAATATAACCTAATTTCTCCCGTCCGTTCTCCACAATTAACGTTAAATCTCTTATCGGCAACAAATGCGGTGACAGTACACCTTTAGTCGCTAACGTAGTAGCTTCCACTTAGTCTTTTGATTTCTCAATGAAATATGCAATTCTATTTTGGACATGATTCTATTTTTGAATTATAATAAGTTAACGTTGCCAACAAATCTTGTACTTCCATAATCTGACTGATATTACTGGAATGTTCGTTCACCAAACTCATAATTTGATTGATTGA
>NC_090732.1:31155968-31163468 GCF_036898095.1 Palaemon carinicauda | reverse complement strand
GTGTTGAGGGTCTTACCAATGAAAATGCTGCACTTTTTAGATTTTGTTCAACAAAAGATCTTTTTTATTGTAGGTACTCTTTTCAAAAACAAAGACATCCACAAATATACATGGATATCATGTGGCAAATAGAAAAAGCGAATAGATCACATAGCCATTAATGAAGAGAAATGAGAACTCCAAGTAATGTAAGAAACTATAGAGGTGCACATATGGGTAGTGATCACCATCTCCTGCTTGCTACACTTGAATTAAAATTGAAAGCACCCAGCAGAAAGGTAGATAAAATACTAGGTTGATACAACTAAGCTTATAGAAAAGGAGCACAGATAAACCTTTGTAATTGAACGTAGGCATCAATCTAAGAGAAGAAGAGCAGACAGTTAAGGAAGAATGGTGTAAAATTAAGAACATATATATCAGTCAGTCGACTGCGAAGTTCTGGGACATGCAGTTACAAGGAAAAAACCATGGATATCAAATAATACTCGGGTCATAAAAAGAAGACAAAGGCAAAAATAGATTTTTGAACGTTTTTAAGTAAGTAATGAAAATTATATGGTGTATCATGCTAAGAATTTCAGTATTGATATTGAGGTAAAAAAAAAATAATTAGAGGGAATATCTAGATAGGAAAGCAAAGCTGATGAAACGGTCAACGCTAATAATGTAAATTCAGGGAGTGGCTATGTGGTAAGGATTGCTCATAGAATTAATAATGAAAGAAAAAGAAGCATAGATACATTAAAATGAGAGATGGATAGGTTATAACAACATAACATGAAGAAAGACAACGTTGGAGGAAAACTTTAGTGAGATCACGGATAGGAGATATAGAGGGAATAATTTGATTTATATACCTGAAGCTGAGGAAGACCTTGTGTGCTCATGAATGGATTCAGTGTGTCTGAGTTCTACACTATGATTAAAATACTAAATAGATGGAAAGCCCCCTGTTTACGTTCAAATGACTGCTGATATGATATTGGCCGGGAATGAAGTGACTTCTAGAATACTTACGCTATCATTTTGTAGAATGTCACGTGAGGAGGCAAAACCTGATGAATGGGAGCTAGGAGAGTTGGTGAAAAGTCGCAATCTGACTAATTGCATTAATAATAATCACCGCACCTATGACAGTAGTAATAAAGATACATAGTATGCTTATTCTCAAGAGACTAGGGAGAAACATTGATGAAGAACTGAAATATGAATAAGCAGAATTTAGGTTGCCAAAAGTAGTACTGACCAAAATTTCAATTTAAGACATGTGGTTCAGCAACTTGTAGAATACAGAAATGCACTTTTGATGACTTTTGTGGACTTTGAAAAGATCTTTAATAGTGTGCAAGTGCCAATTTTCTGAAGAGTCAATCACATATGTAAAGTTGGTTAAGTTTTTTCATGAGCATAGCAAGTACAAAGTTAATGTTAATGAAATCATATCAAATGAAATTCTAGTGAATAGTGGAGTACTCCAAGGGAATGTGTTGTCACCTATGCTGTTTATCCTCCTCATGGATTTGTAATGCATAAAACAGTTGGGGATGATAAAGAAGGATTGGACAGGATTGGTAACAGGAAAATACCTGATCCAGAGTATGCTGATGACGCTGTCCTTATTAGTAGAACACAAAAAGACATGCAAAGCTTGCGTATCGCAATGCTTGTAATATCACAAAAGGTTAGGATCAAGATAAATAGGCGGTGAGAACGGAATAAAAAAAAAGGAAGATGAAATATTATTGGAAGGAAAAAAGATTAAAAAGGTGGAATTATTTAAATATTTAGGATGTATTATCTCTAGTACAGGATCTTTGAAGTTTGTTTTTAATGGAAGGTTAAAAAAAGCATAGATGTTAAGTAAAATCTCCTAAATTACATATAAAAATCAGGCTATACATCCGTTTAGTGAGATTGGTGTTACTGTAAGAACATAAGTCGTTGAATAACAATAGAACAGTTTACAATATATCTAATATATTGGAGAACTAAGCCTTCAGAAGAATATTTGTAGCTAAATTCCAATCAGGATTAGAGAGGAAACTATATGAAAGACTACTCGAGTGCCATATGTGGATATGATCATGATGATGGGAGGATGGAGATTGTTTTGGCAATCTCTTCACACTCCTCAATAGATTGGTTTATCAAACTTTCAATTGGGTTACCTAAGGAACTAGAACTAGAAAAGGTGGGAGATCGAGGCCTAAATAGCTGAGCACTATGGAACGTGAAGTAGATGATGAATGTAAAAGTACTGATTTAAAACCTGAGGATAGAGACTAATGGTGAAATCTATCTGAGGCCCATTGCGTCAATAGGCGTGGGAGGAGATGATGATATATTTAGACGACATTAAACGATTGCCATTACCATCAGCAACTGTGAAACTTTAATAGACTATTGATGATTTTAATATTATGTGATGTTCAGGTAAGCTTCCCCTACTATGGAGCTGCAAACGTTTAGAATAACTTTAATTTTGTCGTAAAATTCAAACCTTTACATTATCTTTCCACGCCAAATGATCCAGCAGTCCTTATCTCCGCTAGAATCTTGATTGAGCAGTAAACAAATAAGGGAAAGAAATAGATAAATGGGAAGTATTTATTAAATCATTGTAACTAATCGACTCATATTTATAACACCTGAATAATTTTGAGATATCTTGTAATTCAATTATTGAGTTCCGTTACAGTAGGCATGTTACTAAATCAGCTTTTGATATGATGGGAGAAGTTTTATAGTCGATTTATTAAAATGTGAATCAGGTATATTCTTTATTTCCTATATAAACATTATCATAACATTTACAGTTTCAAGTATCTCTACTGATAATTTTTAAGTAAAAAAATAATAAATCTTACCAAGGGATTTCATAACCTTAGAAAACAATAGTCTTTAAGCATTTTACATCATGAAATGAAAAGCATATCGAACAGCATTTTATAGTAAATAAGAAATTTAAGGTGGAGGTTTCACAAATATACAGACAATTAGTTCCTAGTTTCTTTCTGGCTTGTGATGAAAAATAATAATAATAGAAAAAAAAATATCGAATCAACGGTTCAGAAAAGAGACCAAAATGTCTACCTACTAGAAATTACACCATGACAAACATTCCTTTATAATATATTTTATTTTTAATCATCGTGTATTTCTTCATTATGCGATGATAAGAAATTACGCAAATGAACAAAGCTTACATCATGATTAGAAGTAAGGACTTTAACATAAGATAGGTATTGTACAGGAAATTCTATCCACCTTCTATCATACTTGTATCGAATGTATAATGAAATTAGATAATAAAGAGATGAAACCCCCCCCCCCAAAAAAAAAAAGGAAAAATATTCCTAGTTCTTGACAACTCGTGTATCATAATTTTTCATCGTAAAGTTTCTACAGAAATAATGATATAGTTCACATAAGTATATTATTAAATAAAGAAAGCATATTCTAAACAATTTTCATAGGAAACATATCGTGATATATTTAAGCCTCTGAGATATATTAGTCTTAAAAAAAAGATTATAACAAATAGAATATATGAATCTCGTTAATACTTTTTGATATTTTATCGATACCTTAGTAGATTACATATCACTTGGAATTTTAAACAAATATAAACCTCCAATTAAATTTATTCATTGTTCTCTCTCTCTCTCTCTCTCTCTCTCTCTCTCTCTCTCTCTCTCTCTCTCTCTCTCTCTCTCTCTCTCTCTCTCTCTCTCTCTCTAATGTACGAATCTCATAACTAAAATTTTTATGATTATATTCAATCATCATGTTTTTCAGTATAATGTGGTAATGGATTTTTTTTTCTTTTTTTTTGCAATTCATTTTTTTAAGCTATCATTCAAAAAAAAAAAATCTCATAAAAGTACAAAAGAATAGGTTTTCCTTCTACTCCCTTTTTTCTTGACAAAATGTTCTCTAAGCTTCTGTCGTATTACCTAAAAAAATCTAGGTTAGAAAAGGTAGGGAAATAAATGTTGTTTTATATTTTTTAAGCCAGCTTTTACATACAGAAGATTATAGGTGCTATGAGCTCTTATAAACCTAGAATAAAATGCAAACCAACTAATACTACCTATGAACTTTGGTGTAACATCGCCTGTGATGTTGATATCAACGAAAATTGCGAGGATTAATGAACTTAGGGAGTTGACTTTTCATTGAAGAACACATTGGATAATTAGAAATGTCTAAGCTCTGAATTATGATTATCTTAATAGAAAAGTATACTAGCGAAACTTGGTAAAAATTCTTATATGGCAATATACAATTTGTTGGTTTATACAACTATAAAATTGTTTCATGAATATGGGAGTAACATTTTAGTTTTCCCTGCCTCATCTTTTGTCAATGGACAGAGCTGGTGAATTGATACAGGGAAGAAAACTCGTACAGTTCATATTTTTTTCCCACCTCCCCCCCCCCTTTTTTTTTTGACACGATTGACATTTTACTTTCAAACCGAATTACAAAATCTTACACAGTTTGTGAAAAGAATCTATTATTCAGAATTAAACAGTGGACGAAGAAGCACGAGTTATATGATTATAATTTCTTATTGTCAAGTAACTGACTGATATATATCATCATGATAATCATCTCTAGAAACTATTTCATAAGCGAAATGATCGAATATTAGACTTCATTTGGGTGACACGTTTATGTTCCTTAGAAACCTATTGGGCCTCTATAAACCGACCCTGATGTATAGACCCAGAAAGATATCTATGAAACAAACGTGGTAGGTAAACTGCGGAAACAAATAATGATAAGCGACATGGGGGTGACAGAATCGTTTACCATCTATCGTTGATAGTCTGATATTCGTTATGTGTTTTCGAAGAAAATGTAAATTGTTTGGTCTGATGGGGACATCACAGGTGACATCGGCATTGTTAGAGGTTTTCATCTCTAAAGATATTGTTACAGTCCTCATCTTTTACGGTTAATAACTCTTTGATTAACTATAATAACGGCAAAACGTTCGATTGAAGGTTAGCAATAAGTGTTTTTCTTTTTAATTTATACAACAAACGCAATGATTACAGAGATTATGCCCTATATCAATTAATAATTTATTATGAATACTAACACCATCCAACACTCCAAATTTATTGATATAATCATATGATATCCTTGAGATTCTCATGGTCTGTAATGGCAACCTATCTCTGTATTCATGATCAAATTAATTTTCTTTATATATGCATAGCAAATCTTATCATACTTGATAAGCAGGTCGATTTACAATATACAAAATTAATTTTATCTCTACAACAGGTGTAATATACTCTAAGCATAAGAAGGACTGCTATATGAAAGCTCTTTTAAAATGATGATTACTTTTTTGTATGTGTTTTTCTATTTACCTATTTGATCATTTCATATTCCTTATTGGCTCGGTCTTAATATCTGTCGTATCATTGAACTCATCGCATACTTCCCCTTCAACCAGTCTGACAATCATTTGATAATTATAATCACCCTAATATGCTGACACTTCACATCAGTGTAATATATCTAATCCAAATGTCATTTGCTCCCTACTCTTTTATTAGAGCGAGCAATTAATCAGTTCTCGCCGTTATAAAATTATATTGCAAATTATACTAGCATAATTGACATTAAGTTCATCCTTATGATCACCATGTTCAGCAGTCATGCCATTATTTGTCAGGTTGCTCCGAATAACAACCATACTTGTCATATAACCACACATACGGTTATAATTAATATCATTCTTGCTTTACAATAATGGCGGTTACTTCACGTAGAAACTGATCTTTGTCGAAGCTTGACGTTGTAAACAGAAAATTTATCCTTTTTCAAAGCAGACATATATTGACAAAATGTTCTATCAAACCCTTAATTGCCGTCATTTAGAGGAAATTGGTTAGAGTATCTCATTATTATTGTCATCTAATTCACAATTAATCCTAATCTCTTTTGCTCCAAATTCTATATCTTACCAAATATCTGTCTAAAAATATGAAAATAAAATCGTTCTATTTATAATATTATAGCACTCAAGAAAATGTTAGAAATGATGGTATTTTATTTATTTATTTTTTTATTCCCTTTGTAATCTCATAATTGTTGTATAGAACATTCTCCTGATAAAGATAGCACTATTCTTTATGTGCCTCATTATAACAGAATGTAATATATATATATATATATATATATATATATATATATATATATATATATATATATATATATATATATATATATGCATATATATATATATATATATATATATATATATATATATATATATATATATATATATATATATATTTATATATCTATAAACATATATAGATATATATATGTATATATATATATATATATATATATATATATATATATATATATATATATATACTTACATACATATATAAATATATATATATACATATATATATATATATATATATATATATATATATGTATATATATATATATATATATATATATATATATATATATATATATACATATATATATATATATATATATGTATATATATATATATATATATATATATATATATATATACATTTATATATATATATATATATATATATATATATATATATATATAAACATATATATATATATATATATATATATATATATATATATATATATATATATATATATGTATATATATATATATATATATATGTATATTTATATATATATATATATATATATATATATATATATATATATATTTATATATATATATATATATATATATATATATATATATATATATATATATATATATATATATATATATATATAACCCAAATATATTAATTCTGTTTTGAAAAATTCACACTTACTAATCTTTACCCTTCAGTTATGTTGTCTTAGTCTTTGTAGTACTAGTTCTAATTTTCGTAGATGTTCTTCTAAGGTGTTGGAAAAGATTACAAGGTCGTCCATATAGGCATGCAATATATCCCCTAGCAAGTCTCCAAACACTATGTTAATCATTCTTGTAAATGTTATGGGAGCACAACGTAAACCAAAAGGCATCTGTAAAAATTCATAATGTCCCCTTGCAATTCTATCAAAATATCTATATGAAGACAGATGTCCACTGCGTAAACGCATAAGCACTAAATGATAAAGATTATAACACAACTCCCCAAAACAATGATACTAATACACAGATATTTCCCGAGAACTTCTGAAAGAAAACGGAACACAAAGATATTTCCCGAGAATTTCTGAGAGAAAACAGAATTAGCACAGAGAGAGAAAAAAAAAATTCTAGATGAGAATTCGGAGTTGAACACAGTTTCCTTTAATGAAAGGAAATAGAATTTTAGCAAACAACTCACCCCAGTAATAATGGACTATCGACTCGTGGTATCTACACCTCACTGCTCAATACTGAAATGAATAAGAAAATAGTACTTATCTTATATGGCATTGTGTGATGTCGTCATTTCCTCTCTCTCT
>NC_090732.1:31143468-31145968 GCF_036898095.1 Palaemon carinicauda | reverse complement strand
TCGTCTCTTTTTAGAGCTTTTAAGTCCATAATTCTTTATTCGTCCTTATCTACGCCATGCTTCATAGTCCTTAGCTATATAAACCTGTGTCTTGAAACTCTCCTAGTGCATTGTGGAGCCCAGTTGAGAGTTTGATGCGCTAATGCCACTCGGGGAGTGCAAGGAGCACTCTCAAACCTTATCCATCTGCCCATGACCACGATCTCATCCACATATGGCACTCAAGTAGTCCTGTATCGCCATATAAGTCCCAATATTCTTCTAAGGGCTTTGTACTCAAATCTATAAAATATGTAGGGTATTGTTTCATATATATATATATATATATATATATATATATATATATATATATATATATATATACATACATATCTATATATATATATATATATATATATATATATATATATATATATATATATATATATATATATATTTATACATATATATATATTTATATATATATATATATATATATATATATATATATATATATATATATATGTCTATATATAAATGTGTGTGAGCGTGTGTGTGTATGTGTGCCCATGTGTATGTGGATACTATGACTAGCTGTATATGAGTGAAAGTTAAATCTCTTATTGGATAACATGTAGCCTCTCTTAATTCTTATAAGATAAATAAACGGGCGTATGCACCGCTAATCAAACGATTAATTAGAAGGAATTTTTGTATTCCAATAATAAGTGAGGCGCAGTCAACTGTTTATATATTGTGAATATGGTATCATATAACATACCACCCGTATTCAATCATTTAGTTGATATTCCTTTTGGTGTTTAGTTTTATTTTACTTTGAATTCTATTATGTTGTTTACCTTTTCCCCTTTTTCTAGACAGGATATCAAGTTTTATTGTAAGGGATAGAATATTAAAAAAAAATTTGGTTATCATATCTCAACATGTAAGTGAAGACTATTGAACTAATTACATCTAAAACAAATAATGGAAAATTTAATTTCAACATTGATTGTCCAATCTGAAGCAAATTGTTTTGTTTGATGATGAATGTAAAACTACTGATTTAAAAGCTGAGGATAGAGACTAATGGTGAAATCTATCTGAGGCCCATTGCGTCAATATGCGTGGGAGAAGATGATGATATATTTAGACGACATTAAACGATTGCAATTACCATCAGCAACTGTGAAACTTTAATAGACTATTGATGATTTTAATATTATGTGATGTTCAGGTAAGCTTCCCCTACTATGGAGCTGCAAACGTTTAGAATATCTTTAATTTTGTAGTAAAAATTCAAACCTTTACATTATCTTTCCACGCCAAATGATCCAGCAGTCCTTATCTCCGCTAGAATCTTGATTGAGCAGTAAACAAATAAGGGAAAGAAATAGATAAATGGGAAGTAATTATTAAATCATTGTAACTAATCGACTTATATTTATAACACCTGAATAATTTTGAGATATCTTGTAATTCAATTATTGAGTTCCGTTACAGTAGGCATGTTACAAAATCAGCTTTTGATATGATGGGAGAAGTTTTATAGCCGATTTATTAAAATGTGAATCAGGTATATTCTTTATTTCCTCTATAAATATTATCATAACATTTACAGTTTTAAGTATCTCTACTGATAATTTTTAGGTGAAAAAATAATAAATCTTACCAAGGGATTTCATAACCTTAGAAAACAATAGTCTTTAAGCATTATACATCATGAAATGAAAATCATATCGAACAGCATTTTATAGTAAATAAGAATTTTAGGGTGCAGGTTTCATAATATACATACAATTAGTTCCTAGTTTCTTTCTGGCTTATGATGGAAAATAATAATAATGGAAAAAAAAAATATCGAAATGTCTACATACTACAAATTACACCGTAACAAACATTTCTTTATAATAAATATATTTTTTCTTAATTATCGTGTATTTCTTCATTATGCGATGATAAGAAATTACGTAAATGAACAAAGCTTACATCATGATTAGAAGTAAGGACTTTAATATAAGATAGGTACTGTACAGGAAATTCTATTTACCTTCTATCATACTTGAATGTATAATGAAATTAGATAATAAAGAGATGTCCCCCCCCCCTCTCAAAAAAAAAGGAAAAATATTCCTAGTTCTTGACAACTCATGTATCATCATTTTTCATCATAAAGTTTCTACAGAAATAATGATATAGTTCACATAAGTATATTATCAAATAAAGGAAAACATATTCTGAACAAAATTCATAGGAAACAGATTGCGACATATTTAAGCTTCAGAGATAAATTAGTCTAAAAAAAAAAAGAAAACAAATAACAAATAGAATATATGAATCTCGTTAATATTTTTTGATATTTTATAGATACCTTAGTATATTACAGATCATGTGAAATTTTAAACAAATACGAGTCTCCAATTAAATTTATCCAATGTTTTCTCTTTCTCTCTCTCTCTCTCTCTCTCTCTCTCTCTCTCTCTCTCTCTCTCTCTCTCTCTCTCTCTCTCTCTCTCTCTCT
>NC_090732.1:31125968-31138468 GCF_036898095.1 Palaemon carinicauda | reverse complement strand
GATTTCAAATTTTGGGTAAGTATGTTTGAGTTCATTAGTAAATTAATACTACGCATACAGATGTATTAATTTTTAATCACAAGTTTATTACATTTTTCTAATTATACTCAAATTAAAATGACTGAGGCGAGCTTTTTATATGTTTTTGAAGAGTATTTAAAAGCAACTTTACTAATAGTGAGAAAGAAAAAAAAAACTTGAAATAACATGCTAACATCAAATGTAATAATTTTCGTTTCCCAAGTTATCAAATGCTTCTCATGAAAGCTTTGACATAATTATGAGATAATATCACCGTAGACGTTGCCTTATATTACATTTTCCCAATGTGTGTGTTGCAATATCATATATTCCCCGTAGTACCATTTCAAAAAGCCATTAATCACACCTTCCCTCCAGAGGGATTAGCGTGTACATCTTGCATGCTTCATTAGTATCTCCCGCACACCAGAGCCCTTTTTATCCGGGTGGATGGTCAATCAATTTTCATCATAAATGCGCAAGGAATGGATGACTACATTGAAGTTATGTGATCATTTCCTTAACTATTCTTGATTTAACTTTTAACTGTTACCCCAATAATTGTTCAATGACCCTCGGTTGAATATATGGTTATAGCTTCGACATTCCATGATTCAAAATGTGTTCTTAATTTCTTGGGGTTGCTCAAGAAATTCATTAATGTCAAAAGTTCCTAAAAACTGATGAATAATCGTTATATTTAGATAAAATTGGTCTAACATGATTTTATTTTACTAAAAACTTTAATTTCACAACAATAGCATTCACTTACTTGTAACTGGAATTTCACGCCCACATAGTATGATTATATCATACTTTAAATATATTTCTATCACATAGAATGATGTTATAAAGTAAGACAAAGTCCAATCGGATATATTTGTGCTATAATCTACAAAAAAAAAAAAAATAAAATAAAAAACCTGAATCTTGGCCGGTTTCATCTCTTACCATCATCAAGATGATTTATTTGATAATAGGGAATTCAACAATATTTATCATAGAGCGGGAATACGAACAAACAAGGGCAGAACAAAATATCATATAGATATATTATCTCTACTTGAAGGACAACACGTCTGGGCCTTCGTGGGAGGAGCTTAAATCCCATTATGCAGATGTGATGATTGAAGGGTCAGGTCAGATGTCAAGTAGATGGGGTTTTTCTTATCTGGACCTTCAGATTCTTAACTATATTTTCTTTTATTATTTTAAAGTTATCCTAAATACTTATTAAAATCCACTAATATCAACATATACAAATATAGAAACGTATACACACACGCACACACACACACGCACATATATATATATATATATATATATATATATATATATATATATATATATATATATATATATATATATATATATATATATATACATATACATATACATATGTATATATATATATATATATATATATATATATATATATATATATATATATATATATATATATATGTATATATATATATATATATATATATATATATATATATATATATATATATATATATATATATATATATATGTATATATATATATATATATATATATATATATATATATATATATATTTATATATATATATATATATATATATATATATATATATTCATACATATATATATATATATATATATATACATATATATATATATATATATATATATATATATATATATATATATATATATATATTTATGCACTTTATTTTAGTTATAGTCAAAACCTATTTCTTTTTTTATAAATATAAGCACTGTGACTTTTATTTCTTAAAAATTATTGGAATAAAAGAGTTTATTTGCACGGGGCCAATTAATAGTATGATTTGAATCTGTACCATGAACAAACATTACGTTATTATCTTTCGTTGTCCAATTATCTTTTTGAGAGCGTTACCTGTATACAGTTTTCCAATCCGAATATTTTATTGTCGCTAAATAGCTGAAATCATATTTGTCATTCCACATGTCACTTTCATCCATAAAATAATTAGAAACCCTTTTTTTTATTTCTTGTTTAGATTGTCTTCAAACATTGATGACCGAGGTTTATGAATAAAGAATAATCTGTACATCCAAATTTATAATGTATTTCAGGATACATTTCCCTTTCACATTTATAAACCTTGAACTTAAAATCCATTTCTGATTATAAGGAAACCCATGAAGCACTCTATCCAGGTCTACTACCATAAATTTCCAAAATACAATATATTTTTTCTAGGTATATGCATACTAATTGGCCGACAATGCTCTTATCCGAAGTTGATGCTATGTATTCGATATAAATACTAAAGGGCCACGACTACACAATGATAATAACATACCGCTGATTCACTCTGATTCCTACGCCTTTACAAGATGACTAGAATTCTCTAATCCCCATTAAAGAGATCATTCCAGTTCCCAGGTATTCATTTGTATTAACCTCTAATATCGCAATGGACGATCTTATCATAATTCAACGATTGAATACCCTTATTATCCACAGCGATCAATATCAGGTATAGAGTTGTTACATATGTTCACCTTGTAAACCAGTTCTTATAATCATTGAGGTTAAATTCCGTAAAAAGTCTTTTGTACTTCCGTTTGTGAAGCTTAAGCAGAAAATAGACCTACCCACTTTAAATTTGTTGTACAAAATCTTATTATCCCCCTTACCTATAGCTTTTCAACTCTCCTAAAATAAATGCAATATTCGACGGAGAAACATACACTGTGTACTGTATTCCTAATCTCCTTTGAAGGTTGTATGAGGTTTTAACAACCTCTGTGAAAAAAAAAAAAAATCCTCATATTAAACAACACTAAATTAATTCCCTCAAAAATGCATGGCCCAAATGGTTCTTATCTCAGTATAGATGGTTGATTAATACTCATGAATTACATATGATACAACACCTTGTTAAAAACATGTTTCATTGAAATCTGACCTGACGGTGTATTGCGGGGTAATATCATTCCATAATTTTTCCTGTGATATATTGTATTAAGTTCCTCCCTCCTTTGCGTTTTTCTAATCTAATACGTAAATCCATAGTTTCCATTAAGTATATATCGAAACTCGTAATGTCTAAAAGTATCGGAAAGCCCGAAAGAACCCTGTCTCTTTGAAAAACTGGCAAAGGAACTCCCTCTCCCAATGATTCCACCTTGAAAGCTTGCACAATTTTAAATACTAGCTATTCTTTCTCTTTTGTCGTACTAAAATCGGTCCTCCTTACATGGTACCCAATATACTTGGTTTAATATGTCTCATAATTTTCATACACAAATGATAATTATATAAGGGGCATGATTGGTATATCTTCCCTTTAGGAACATGAATACTGATTTAAACAATACATTACTTACTCCCTTAAACGATGGCTATATTTTGAGATGGTGTTAAAATTCCAATTTGTCTAGAATATCTGAGATACAGTTCCTATGATAATGGCTAAAAAAAAAAAAAAGAAAAAAAAAAGTAACATACAATTTCCATTTATGCTGAACTCATATATAGCTGTCTGGGAAAGTTAGAAACAACTAATTTACTCTACATAAAATTTATCCACATATTCAAGTTGATCGGGCCTCCAATTACTCTTCATATTTACGTTTGAAGATGATTTAGTATTGCTACTATATTTGAGGAAACTGAACTTAAGATATTAAACCAGCCATTGCAACTAATTTACCTTCTGATATACCAGGACTTTGACAAAAACGTATTAAAAACATCATATACACCACATTCATTTTTTTTTTAATCCTTTTCCTTTTTTTTTTTTTTTTTTTCCCTTCAACTATTACTCCTCCCATTTCTTGCGCTGTTCATGAAGCTCATCTATGTTTTGCAGGTGCTCAAGTACTTATTTTCTTACTAACAGACCTTTTTTTGTAATTACCTCGTGAGAATAAACTTCAAAAATTCTTTAGTTGCTGGCTAAATACCAGTGATTAAGAAAAGTAGAACTTTCAGGACATTACGAATAGTAGGATATGCTCATATTACCTCATCTCCATAATGATGATGATAAAAAATTATCTTTTAAAATATGGTTCAGAAGTTCGGATGAAAGTCAGGATAGGAAGGATAATAACAAATTTAAGAAAAGACGGAGTGATAAGGTGAAGCTACCTATTGGTCTAACTTTGCAAGTAGTACGATATATATTAATAAATTAATTTATAATAAGTTGAGGCTCACAGGAGGCCATTGCAGAAATCATTAACCCTTCAATTGTAGTTTATCTTCTACTAGAATCCCAGAGGTAAGTCGTCCAATCTAGGTACTTAAATATGGCGGTCATTCATTCACACTTACCTTAAGGAATATCATAGAAATGTAAAATATATAATTCTTTTTGCAAGCTACGAAAGATACTTTAAAGATTATACCGAGGTGTCAGTACGACAATACTCAGTTAAATATGATACAGTATTTTGTTTAGAAAATTAAGGTTGAAATATCTAATACAAGCATTTTTTTTTCTATAAAAGCACCAATTTTTTTGTGGTAGAACAAAAAGGTCCCTTTTTATATTCAACATTCACTTGCCAATTACAACCAAATAAATGAAAAGAAGAAATAGGAAGTATTAAAAAACTACATGAGAATAATTAGTCATAAATTAAAAAAAAAAAATATATAGAATGAGATGGGGTATGTACCACCAAAGACACAAACACACATATACACAGAGAGAGAGAGAGAGAGAGAGAGAGAGAGAGAGAGAGAGAGAGAGAGAGAGAGAGAGAGAGAGAGAGAGAGAGAGAGAGAGAGAGAGAGAGAGTTTCTAAGAAAATAAGAAGCGTACTTTTATGTTGGACATTAATATCACCTCGAACAATAATAAAGCTTCGCCGTAGATCATTTGCGTTAAAGTTCGTTGTAGTCAATATAATCAGAGCCTGTAGCCCCTAATCAAAGGTTTATTTAAAATGAGTTTTTGTCTCCCGATAATTAGAGGGGAGAAGTAATTTGTGGATTTGATGTGGAATGGGTCAGTGTTTTCCAATGCTTATCTGCTAATATTCATTCGAAGAGTTGATTATTCATCATGATTTTTTTGCACTTATTTTGATCATGCTTTTATTCCTGTTTTGACAACTGATTAACGTCGATAAAGATTAATTAGATATTTCTATCTGAGTAGAATTATAATTCAATGGTAGCTGTTTTAAAGACGATTGAAACTTTAATAGAAAAATATCTTCACTCTAATAATTTGAAATAATCTATTTCCCTATATATATATATATATATATATATATATATATATATATATATATATATATATATATATATATATACACTGTATATATATACATATTTATATATATATTATATTATATATTATATATAGATATATAGATATATATATAGATAGATATATATATATATATATATATATATATATATATATATATATATATATATATATTGTGATGGCTGGCTTGACCACCACACAAAAACACTAAACTTATCAAACAGTATTCACTTAAGTACCATACTAAGTCCACAAATGGTGGAATAGTATACAAGTTCAATAAGATTGCAAAGTCAATTCAAGGGGACAAAGAAAATACCACAAAAATATACTTAATTTTAATACACAAGTTTCAGACAGAAATAACACCTGAACCTCAACAATACAGTAATCAATGATAAACACTCACTCTTAAACTCCCTGTAATAGAAAACAATTACACAATTAAAGAAAGGTCATCAACACAAGCATACAAAAAGGGAAGAGGGTCCAGAAAGGAGGAGGCAAACGAAAAGTAAGAATATCCTAGCAAATACACACTAAATATCCCTAAAAAATTCCTCATACACTTCTAGGGGTCTCCTCAAAGAGGACAATAAACTCTCCAGCTGGAGGCCTATTCCAGGTGGCAGGAAACAAGGATCCAAGACAATGGTGTTGAATGCTTCAATAATGCAGGACGCCCAGGAGTACAGGCCGTGGGCCCGACACAAATATAACGATCAAAATCTTTACCTTGGGGCAGAGAGGTCCCCTTGGCTTTTACTGAACCAAGGGCAGTACACTATATATATAGGATAAAAATCCTTAATGCAGAGCGAGGATATCCTGGGAAAGCTAAACAGCTTCTCAACGCAGCTCTGCAATGGCGATGAATAATATAAATCCAGCAGCAATTATCGTGCCCTTCAAGGTTGGAGGCTCAGAAACACACTGAGGCCAACTCCTCCAAGCGAAAACCTCCATACCTCGGATAATGAAGGAGAGCTGCCACGTAACCAACACAACTTGAAAATATAAAATAGTCGTTAGCCAATAATAAACACCAAGATAACCACCGGTGAGGAGACAAAAACCTAATAAAGAAAGAATACAACACTTCTATACTTAACATTAAAAGTCTAAAAACTTAAATAATTCAGAAAATAATGACAACTAAGTTACACCTCACCCGACCAAAAAAAAAAAAAATTTTTTTTCATAATGTACGTTAACATTTAATCACATATTGAAATAATAAAATAACAAAAAAAATAGTCATTAAACCACCTGCAAAGACATGACAAACAAAAGGAAAGAGGGTGGCAAGTACCAAGGTTTGCAGCTCACAAGGAAAACAAAATATAACAAATACTAACAACCTCTTAAACTTAATACTAATCACAGGAAAACTTTCCAAAACCAGAAAGGCAAAACATCACCATTCGATAAATAGATACCCCACCTAAAAATTTCACATCACTCACACCGTTAATAAACTTAAGAGTCATTGCACCAACAACCGGATTTTGTATATATACTCAATACACTGTTCATTTTCAGGGATACACATCACTCACTAGCAATAAATGTTGATCCCAAAAACCACTGTCTATTTCAGTGTTATATATCACACTTATCACCATAGTGTCCAATACATACACACACACCGAACGACACAGAGAAGACCACCACAAGACTCCCCAGCGCAAACAAACAAACAAAATCGATGAAGCATAATTATTAGCCTGAAAATACAGAATACCAGATTAGTGCCTATCTCTTTTCTTAGCTTATTATAAACCTTATCGTACCTGACACCTCTAAACCTTAGTAGATTAACCTTAACTCAGTCTAGGGTACCACTCATACACCAGCCTGTAGCGCCTAAAAAACGGTTGTGTTGTGCTACAGACCCGTGAGCCCATGACCCTTCTAATTAATCAATCATTAGAAAGTACCAGTGATCACCCTCACCTTTTAACCTTACAGATCCCATATACTATACCCAAAACATTATAGTCTTCTGTAAACAAACCATGATTAATAAATCTTAAATATACATTTGCTTCTACTCACTACGTGCCCACTTCAACAGCACACACACCATAATTAGAACGATACAGATACTACCTTTAATAACTGCATAGCCCTCTGTCAATCAACTAATATTCAACGCTGCGAGAGAGAAAATCGGCAACAATATTATCTTTTCCTGGGATGTGGGATAATTCTAAATTCCACTCTTGCAGCATGAGACTCCACCTCATCAATCTTTGATTTTTATTCTTGTATCTGCTGATGAAGGTCAGGGGATTATGATCCGTCAAGACCTTAATAGGTGTATCTGAGGAGGAAAGATAAACCTGAAAATTGTTAATAGCAAATACTAAAGCAAGAGTCTCTTTCTCCACAGTGGAATACCTACGTTGGGCGGAGGACATTTTTTTTTTAAAAGAATGCTACAGGATGAGAAACTCCCTGCTCGTCATTCTGCAACAACACCGCTCCTACACCAACGTCACTTGCATCCGTGGCAAGAGAAAAAGGAAGGTCAAAATCAGGAGCTCTTAAGACAGGAAAATTAATTAATACTCTTTTTAAATTATCAAAAGACCTTTGTGTTTCATCAGTCCAGACAAAAGCTACCTTCTTTCTTAAGAGATTAGTCAAAGGATCGGCGATGTCAGAAAAATTTCTAAGAAACCTTCGGTAGTACCCACCCAACCCAAGGAATCTTCTGACATCCCTCCTGCACTTAGGGATTCAATTTTTTTCAATACATTCGATATTTGCTTGCTTAGGAGCAACTTTACCATTACCAACTTCATGACCCAAATATACGACCCTCGCCTTTGCGAATTCACTTTTCTTTAAATTAATTACTAAACCTGCTTTCTTCAAAACCTCAAACAGTGCCCTAATACGTATTAAATGAGTTTCCAAATCATTACCATAAATAACAATATCATCAATATAAACTACACACCCCTCTAAACCATAGACTAAAGTATTCATTAACCTCTGAAAGGTGGCAGCCGCGTTCTTCATACCAAACGGCATCACTTTACATTGAAACAGTCCCTGGGGTGTTACGAAAGCGGACAGGGCCCTTGCCCGCTTCGAAAGAGGAACCTGCCAATAACCTTTCAGCAAATCGAATTTACTAATGTACTTGGCCTTACCCATACAATCAATGCAATCCTCAATTCGTGGTAATGGGTAACAATCAGACTTAGACACTTCATTCAATTTACGGTAATCAAAACATAACCTGAAATTACCGTCGGGTTTCTTTACCAATACAACAGGTGATGACCAAGGACTTTGACTAGGTTCAATTAGGTCATGTTTTAGCATATAATCAACTTCCCTCGTTACAACCTCATTTTTAAAGGGATTCAACCTGTAAGGCGCTCGTTTCACAGGAGTGGCACTACCTACGTCCACGTCATGTTCAAGGACATTAGTCCTTCCCGGTACATCCGAAAATAATTCCTTATAATTAAATACCAATTTCTTTAAAGACTTTTGTTCTTCATTACTTAAATGAGAAACCATACCAGAAAAATGTTTCAAAGAATTCTTATTATCTGAACGCCATTCACTTCCATTAAAACAATTATCATCAATACTTTCACCCTCTGAAAAAGAAAAAAGTTTATCGTTCTCGTAAACTACAGCATTCCCTATGTTTGCCACGGGAATGACTTTTTCCCGTTCTACATAAGCCTTCAACATATTTATGTGACAAAGCTGAAAAGGTTTCCTTCTCTCGGGAGTCTCTACTAAATAATTAACTTCACTAATTTTTTTCAGAATTTTCCAAGGACCTGAAAAAGATGCTTTCAATGGATTTCCAGGAATGGGTAACAAAACCAAAACTTTGTCGCCTACCGCAAAGTCACGTGCTTTAGACCTTCTGTCAAAAAAGTACTTCATTCTTTTTGGGCTACACAATAAATTTTCACCTGCAAATTTCCAAGCCTTTGTTAACTTATCACCTAGATTAGACACATAATCTAATAAATTGATCTCAGGGACGTCTCCCTCCCAGGACTCTCGAACAACATCAAGAGGACCTCGAACACAATGGCCAAACACAAGGCTGAATGGCAAAAAACCTAAAGACTGACTTGGGACAGAACGAAAAGCGAACAACAAATAAGGTAATTCCTTATCCCATTCAGAACCATTAATCAAACAATATTTCTTTACCATCGATTTCAGGGTTTGATGAAATCTCTCCAGAGCTCCCTGACTTTCTGGATGATATGGAGAAGAGGTCACATGTTTTATATTTAACTCTGCCATTTTATCTCTGAAATACCTGCTAACAAAATTAGAACCACAACCAGATTGAATAATTTTAGGCATCCCAAACCTGGTAAAAAAGTCAATTAGTACATCTACAATTTTAACACTTTTTATCGTACGTAGTGGTATTGCCTCGGGATATCGAGACATCCTATCCATGATAGTCAAAATATATTCATTTCCACTACGAGTCCTTGGTAATGGTCCAACAATATCAATAATGACCTCAGTGAAAGGTTCGGAAACCACTGGAATAGGACATAGAGGCGCTTTTGGAATAAGCTGATTAGGTTTACCGACCTTCTGACAAACATCACAGCTATTGACAAACTTCTTTACGTCCGCCTTCAACTTCGGCCAATAATAATTCATTAACAACTTGCCAGAAGTCTTATGAATGCCAAAATGTCCGGCCAAACCACTTTCATGCGCCAATGATATCAACTCATTCCTGTAAACAAATGGAACCACTATCTGTTTCAAAATTTCATAATCAAAGTTATCAGCCTCCATAGGCCTAGTCAACCTATATAAAATATTATTAATTATTTTAAATTTGGGACCGGTTATATCAGTCACCTCACCTGACTCAATAGGGAGATCCCGAAAATCCTTTTTCTGAGCTTTGATTAGCTCTTCAATAGTCCAATTCAGTTTGTCCTCCAAAATCCCAAGATCTACAACTACGCTATCACTACGTTCTAAACTACTGAAATCTAGATCAATTGTTGACTCTGCAGCGTCAACAACTTTAGCACTAGAACGAGTAACTGCTGCTACTTCACTATCAGGGTTTATCAGTATGGGACAAGTATTATTCTTCAGAGCAACATCAACATTTTTAACCGGAAATTTATCAACGATGGCCAATTTCAAATTCCCTGCAAAGGAAGGGCAGATTAAATCAAAATTTTCCATGGCATACGATTTTACCGTATCAGGAAAACCAGCCAATAACACAAATTCCCCACTTTTGGGTACAAAATTGCAAGGTAATGCCTCCCTTAATATCAAAGACTGAGCTGCACCGGTATCACGCAAAATACGCACACTTCTTTTCTCGGACGAATTGGCGAAAGAGACACTACCGAAGGACAAATATCTGTCAAAACAACCAGGTAGTCATTGATCAGCGGATGTTGTTGGGGTAGGTTCTCTCTCTCTCTATTCCACACCCATCACTGGCCTAACATTAGCATTTTGTGAGTTTCTAAACGCATAACACATGCTCTTTACGTGCCCCTTCTTATTGCAAAAGAAGCACGTCAATGTTTTCAATTTCTCGGGATTATATATCTTAGGTCTATTATTCCTGTTAGGAGAAAAATTAATATTAGTATTAGCATTGCCCTGATCATTACCTCTATATTTATTTCTAGTAAACATCCCTGCATTATTATTATTATTATTATTATTATTGTTAGAATTATTATCATTGTTAGAATTATTATTCCTACCTACTTTACCCCATCCAGACTTCACCATTTTTGTTACTCCCCCTAACTCACTCTTATGAGACAAATAATACTCATCACTAGCGATAGCTACCTCCTGAATGGTCTCTAGTTTTAACTCTTCGAGGTGAACCTTCAGTTTATCCGGAACACACCTCTTGAACTCCTCCACCAACATTAACTCCTTCAATTTCTCAAAATTTACCACTTCCTTCGACTTGAACCAATCACTAGCATATTGTTCCTTCGATCTTGCGAATTCAATAAAAGTTTGCTCCCTACTTTTTTCTAAGTTCCTGAAGCGTTGCCTATAGGCTTCAGGGACTAACTCATAGGCCTTCAAGACGATAGCCTTCACACACTCATAATCTGATGACAGATCCTCCTCCAGAGTTACATACACCCTCTGAGCTCTTCCAATCAATTTACTTTGTATAAGAGTGGTCCAATACTCTTGGGGCCACTCCAACCTTGCTGCAATCCTCTCAAATGATACAAAAAACTCTGCAATATTGTCTTCCTCAAATTTAGGCACAAATTTGAGAGCCTGCAATAAATTAATAGCAGGCGTTACTGACCTATTTGGGGAAGGGGGAAAGGAAGAAGAGGAACCTGAGTTTTTCATGGCAATCTCATGCTGCCTCTCCTTTTCTCTTTCCTCCGCCTTAAACTTTTCTATTTCAAACTCCATCTGCCTCAGAGCAATTTGCCTATCCAAAATTTCTACAGACAACAGTGCTTTATCAGGTTTCACTTGTACCCCAGCAGCCTTTACAGTTTTAACACATTCATAAATTTGCAATAGCAATACACCCTTTCTTATTGACACATCATATTCCAATTCAAAATGTTCTGCTACAATTTTCAAATCTTCCCTATTCAACTCTGCAAGCCTTTCTTGCCACCCCTCTCCGCTAAGGAGGTCTAGTACATTAACCATGATGACCACTATTATTTACACAATACTAAATCTAAAAAAAAAAAAAAAAAACCACGAGGAGGTGAAAATATGCTGCCTGAAAAACAACCCCAAGAATTTACTTTGCACATACACCGGTGAATACTTAGGAACGAAAAGATCCTGTCACGGTCGCCATTTTGTGATGGCTGGCTTGACCACCACACAAAAATACTAAACTTATCAAACAGTATTCACTCAAGTACCATACTAAGTCCACAAAAGGTGGAATAGTATACAAATTCAATAAGAGTGCAAAGTCAATTCAAGGGGACGAAGAAAATACCACAAAAATATACTTAATTTTAATACACAAGTTTCAGACAGAAATAACACCTGAACCTCAACAATACAGTAATTAATGATAAACACTCACTCTTAAACTCCCTGTAAAAGAAAACAATTACACAATTAAAGAAAGGTCATCAACACAAGCATACAAAAAGGGAAGAGGGTCCAGAAAGGAGGAGGCAAACGAAAAGTAAGAATATCCTAGCAAATACAC
>NC_090732.1:31118468-31120968 GCF_036898095.1 Palaemon carinicauda | reverse complement strand
AAGCCACGACCACCCAAAACAATATACCGAGCTACTGGCATTCTGTCGTTTCCTCCACCCTTCTTCATCTCTTTCTCACCATCATCATCACCACCAGCAAGTCCTGAGGCGACAGCATCGTGGGTGAAGGGGGCAGGCCTGGATAGCTGGAAGCCCTTAGCCCACGACTGCACTCAGGCGGCGAGTCCAAGATTCAGTCGCTCTCTGGTGACGGTGCCGTGACACCAGAGTTCAGCAGCTGGACCCGTGACTGGGCTGGCCTATTGAGGACACCGCAGCCCACCCCACATGGGGAGGCCCCTAGAAAAGGTGGGGTAAACATCGGACACGGCAAACCCGTCTGGTCAGCTCACCGCGGCTGGCGGACATCCCACTAATGCGGTCGAAACAACAAGAAAAAAAATATTAACCTTAGGTGCGTGGAACATCCGCACCTTCCAAGACGTGACGAACACCAACCGCCCGGAACGACGTACAGCCCTCGTCTGCAAGGAGTTAGCCCGCTTCAATGTTGATGTGGCGGCTCTTAGCGAGACCAGACTACCCGAAGAGGGCAACATCAGGGAAGCTGGAACAGGCTACACCATCTTCTGGAAAGGCAAGGCCCTAGAGGAGCCTCGCATCCACGGTGTCGGCTTCGCCATCCGTTCCCAGCTAGTGCAGCAGCACAACCTCGCTCCCATGGCCATCAGTGAGCGCCTGATGACTGTCCGCATCCCCATCACGCGGGACAGACACCTCACCCTGATCTCTGTCTACGCCCCGACTATGACCTCAACCGATGATAACAAAGCCGCCTTCTACACCCAGCTCGACCGCACCATCCAGGCAGTGCCCGCCAATGACAAGCTCGTTGTGCTTGGCGACTTTAATGCCCGAGTAGGCAAAGACCATCGCCTGTGGGAGGGAATCATCGGCCGCCATGGCATTGGAAATTGCAACGCCAATGGCCAACTCCTACTGGGTCTGTGTGCAGAACACCAACTTGTGGTAACCAACACCATCTTCCAGTTACCAAACCGACAAAAGACCACATGGAGACACCCACAGTCTAAACACTGGCACACCCTGGACTACGTCCTGACCAGAGCCAGAGACCGAGGAAACGTCTGCATCTCCCGATCCATGCCCGGAGCGGATGACTGCTGGACGGACCACAGACTCCTCATCTCCCGACTCTCCGTGACGACCCTACGACCACCCAGAAGGGCACCTGACAGCGTACCACACCAACGCTTTGATTGCAGTAAGCTCCGCAACCCACAGGTGGCACAGAACTATAAGGAGGCCTGCGAACAATACCTCGCAGACCCCGTGGGTCAGGCCACTGTTGAGCACCACTGGACCACCCTCAGAAACGCCATGGCCCGTGTCGCGGAGGAAACACTAGGCTACACCACCAAGAAACGGCAGGATTGGTTTGATGAGAATGATGCTACCATCTCTCTTCTCATTGAAACCAAACGACAAGCACGCCTGACTTTGGAAAACCAACCAACAGCAGCTAACAAATGTGCTCACAAGGTGGCTGAAGCTGGTTGCCAAAGAGGGATCCGTGAAGCCCAGAACACCTGGTGGCAAAGAAAAGCTGCAGAAATACAGAGTTTCGCTGACCAACGTGACCTGCGCAGCTTCTATGCAGCAAAAAAGGAAATATTCGGTCCCACACGGTCATCAGTGGGCAGCCTGAAGGACGCGGATGGGGCCACGACTATCACCGACAGCGAGGGCATCCTGGCCAGGTGGAGGTCTCACTTTGAGAACCTCCTCAATGACCAAGCAGACACCCCAGACGATCTCCTGCGAATGACCCCGCAGCATCCCGTCCGTCACTGGATGGCACTACCACCCTCCATCCATGACTTCAACAAGGCCCTGCAGCGCATGAAGCCCGGCAAAGCCCCAGGGCCAGACAACATCCCGTTGGAGCTCATCACTCACGGTGGCCCCGGCTTGAGGAACCGTTTGATGCTCCTTATACTAAAAATATGGGAGACCAAGACCCCCCCTAGTGACTTCCGCGATGCAAACATCATTACCATCTTCAAGAAGGGAGACAGGGAGAACTGTAACAACTACCGGGGAATATCACTACTAAGCATCGCGAGTAAGATTTTCGCTCGGATTCTCCTTGACCGCCTCCTTATTCTCGCAGAAGACGTCCTGCCAGAGTCCCAGTGCGGCTTTCGACCTTCCCGCGGGACCATAGACATGATCTTCTGTGCCCGACAACTACAAGAGAAGAGCCTCGAACAACAACAGCCCATAATGTTCATCTTCTGGGATTTGAAAAAGGCCTTCGATAAAGTACCTCGACCTGCCATGTGGGCTGTCCTCAAAAGATATGGCTGCCCACCCGATTTTGTCAAGCTGGTGCGTGCCCTCCATGACGGAATGGTTGGGAGAGTCTGCCACCAGAACTCTCTTTCAGACCCATTCCCCATCAACGGCGGCCTGAAGCAGGGCTGTGTTCTGGCCCCAACGTGTTTCTCGCTATACA
>NC_090732.1:31110968-31113468 GCF_036898095.1 Palaemon carinicauda | reverse complement strand
CATCCCATTGATGATTTTAATATTATGTGATGTTCAGGTAAGCTGCCCCTACTATGGAGCTGCAAATGTTTAGAATAACTTTAATTTTGGCGTAAAAATTCAAACTTTTATATTATCTTTCCACGCCAAATGATCCAGCAGTCCTTATCTCAGCTAGAATCTTGATTGAGCAGTAAACAAATAAGGGAAGGAAATAGATGAATGGGAAGTATTTATTAAATCATTGTAACTGATCGACTCATATTTATAACACCTGAATAATTTTGAGGTATCTTTTAATTCAATTATTGAGTTCCGTTACAGTAGGCATGTTACTAAATCAGCTTTTGATATTATGGGAGAAGTTTTTTAGCCGATTTATTAAAATGTGAATCAGGTATATTCTTTATTTCCTCTATAAATATTTTCATAACATTTACAGTTTTAAGTTTCTCTACTGATAATTTTTAAGTGAAAAAATAATAAATCTTACCAAGGGATTTCATAACCTTAGAAAACAATAGTCTTTATGCATTATACATCATGAAATGAAAAGCATATCGAACAGCATTTTATAGTAAATAAGAGTTTTAGGGTGCAGGTTTCATAATATACATACAATTAGTTCCTAGATTCTTTCTGGCTTGTGATGAAAAATAATAATAACAGAAAAAAAATATCGAATCAACGGTTCAGAAAAGAGACCAAAATGTCTACCTACTAGAAATTACACCATAACAAACATTCCTTTATAATAATTTTTTTTTAATCCTCGTTTATTTCTTCATTATGCGATGATAAGAAATTACGCAAATGAACAAAGCTTACATCATGATTAGAAGTAAGTACTTTAATATAAGATAGGTATTGTACAGGAAATTCTATCCACCTTCTATCATACTTGCATTGAATGTATAATGAAATTAGATAATAAAGAGATGACCCCCCCCCCCCCCCCCAACAAAATTAAAAATATTCCTAGTTCTTGACAACTCGTGTATCATAATTTTTCATCATAAAGTTTCTACAGAAATAATGATATAGTTCACATAAGTATATTATTAAATAAAGAAAGCATATTCTAAACAATTCTCATAAGAAACATATTGCGACATATTTAAGCCTCAGAGATATATTAGTCTTAAAAAAAAAAGATTATAACAAATAGAATATATGAATCTCGTTAATATTTTTTGATATTTTATCGATAACTTAGTAGATTAGAGATCATTTGGAATTTTAAACAAATATAAAACTCCAATTAAATTTATTCATTTCTCTCTCTCTCTCTCTCTCTCTCTCTCTCTCTCTCTCTCTCTCTCTCTCTCTCTCTCTCTCTCTCTCTCTCTCTCTCTCTCTCTCTCTCATGTACGAATCTTATAACTAAAATTTTTATGATTATATTCAATCTACATATTTTTCAGTATAACGTGGTAATGACTTTTATTTTTATTTTTTTTTTTTTTTGCAATTCATCTTTTTTTTTTTAAGTTGTCATTCAAAAAAAATTCTCATAAAAGTACAAAAGAATAGGTTTTCCTTCTACTCCCTTTTTTTCTTGACAAAATGTTCTCCAAGCATCTGTCGTATAACCTAAAAAAATCTAGGTTAGAAAAGGTAGGGAAATAATTGTTGTTTTATATTTTTTTAAGCCAACTTTTATATACAGAAGATTATAGATGCTTTGAGCTCTTATACTCTTAGAATAAAATGCAAACCAACTAATACTACCTATGAACTTTGGTGTAACATCGCCAGTAATGTTGATATCAACGAAAATTGCGAGGATTAATGAACTTAGGGAGTTGACTTTTCATGGAAGAACACATTGGATATTTAGAAATGTCAAAGCTCTGAATTATGATTATCTTAATAGAAATGTATACTAGCTAAACTTGGTAAAAAATCTTATATGGCAATATACAATTTGTTGGTTTATACAACTATAAAATCGTTTCATGAATATGGGAGTAACATTTTAGTTTTCCCTGCCTCATCTTTTGTCAATGGACAGAACTGGTGAATTGATAGAGGGAAAAAAACTCGTACAGTTCATATTTTTCCCCACCTCCCACTCCCCCCCCCCCCACCTTTTTTTTTTTTGACACGGTTGACATTTTACTTCCAAACAAAAATACAAAATCTTACACAGTTAGTGAAAAGAATATATTATTCTGAATTAAACAGCGGACGAAGAAGCACGAGTTATATGATTATAATTTCTTGTTGTCTAGTAACTGACCGATATATATTACCATGATAATCTTCTCTAGAAACCTTTTCATAAGCGAAATGATCGAATATTAGACTTCATTTGGGTGACATGTGCATGTTCCTTAGAAACTTAATGGACCTCTATAAACCGACCCTGATGTATAGACCCAGAAAGATATCTATGAAGCAAACGTGGTAGGTAAACTGCGGAAACAAATAATGACAAGCGACCAGAGTGTGACAGCATCGTTTACCATCTATCGTTGATAGTGTGATATTCGTTATGTGTTTTCGAAGAAAAGGTATA
>NC_090732.1:31098468-31105968 GCF_036898095.1 Palaemon carinicauda | reverse complement strand
ATTTTTTCATTTTGGAGCTCTTGGGCTTATAGCATCTTGCTTTTCTAACTAGGGTTGTAGCTTGTAATAATAATAATAATAATAATAATAATAATAATATGACACTGGAGTCACATCTGTTTTAGTTTCATTTCTAATCATGTCCTGCCTTTGAACTCCTAATTTTCTTCTGATGGATTTGTTCTCAAATCTACAAAAATTTTTAAATATTGTTTCATTGCCATACAATGACTTATGTTCATACATCAACACCAATCACACTAAATTGACATGTATATGCTCATTTCTGTATGTTATTTCAGGTGACTTGAATTCCAAACTTTATTTAACCTTGCCAAAGTGTCATTTGCTATTTTCAACATGTCATTGAACTTCAATTTTAAAGAGCCTGTGTTATAGTTCATAAACCTTTAACAGAATCTACCTCATCAATCCTTTCTCCTGCCAACGTTATATCCCCTGCCATTGCATATTTCATTTTCCTCCACAATGTTTTTATTCTATTTATCTTGAGGTCAACCTCTTGGGATATTTCATGCATTCAGGTAGGCAAGCATTGCAAATCCTGTGGAATTGTGATATTACGGATAGTGCCATAAAAATTCTCCAGATCAGCCAATTCCCTATTTCAGATTCAGTCCAATTCTTTGCCCCCATTCTCAATTGTTTTAGCATTCTAAAATTCAAAGCGATGATTAAAAAAAAAGTATAATATGTGGAAACATTTCCACTCTTCACTGTTAATGCATTTGTCACGACTCCAGTAACATTTAAAGTTGTAATTGTTATGCTCATGAGCACTTTTAGGGAAATTTACATATTTAAAAAGAACTCCATAATAATTGACCGGTGCACACAATCAAAGTATTTTTCGTGGTTCACAAATGCCATCAAAGGTGGAATTCTATATTCTACTGTGACGTGCCAAGAGTAGGTTGTAAGCCAAAGGCGAGATGAATGCAACTGAGTACTTTTATATAGACACATCGAGTATATATACACGCTAGGTCCCGGCAAGAAGGTCACAGAATACAAACATGCTACCTTTTGTCCAACCGGCAACCGGTTCTGTTAACAGTTAACAATTGTGTAAACAGACAGACGGATACATGTTGCTATCAGTGCGAGGGGTGAGCTAAGATACAAAGGATAACATATACAAAAAAGAGAAATGTCGTTACTATGTACGATCGTGTGACACACGGGTGGTACAATACACATTTCCTTTTTCTTTTCACAACATGCCTTTAAATGAAAACTGGTTTTTACAATATCTACCTTTCCTAAATCTTACTTTTGCATTCTTCAGTTATTCTTCAATCTTTCTCTCTAGTCTCTTTACAATAGATGACAACTGACATGAGTGTGATGTAGTTAATGCAATCAGTTATATATTTTTTACTTTTCTTTTTAATTATTTATCTACTTTTTTTACCCATGCTCCTAGCTCCTATTTATCAGGTGGTGCCTCTTCACGTCATATTCTATGGAAAAACCTTCTGTTTATTCTAGGAGTGACTTCATTTGCTATCAATATCATCTCGATAGTTATCTCATCGTATACAGGGGCTTTCCAACTCTTGAGTATTTTAATGATAGTCTCGACCTCAAACACACTGAATTCATTCATGGGAACATCGAGGTCTTCATCAGCTTCAGGTATATCAATCAGTTTATTCCCTTCATATTTCACATTCATGACTTTGCTTAGTTGTTCCCTTCAACATTGTCTATCCTCATCCTCTGTTGTTACAACAGATCGATCTCTTTTTTATGGGTATATGCTTCTCAATCTTTGCTCGCGTAGAGATTTTACTAACAATTCTATGAGCAATTTTTACACAATAGCCATTCAATGAATTCATATCTTTGTCAGCCACATCTGCTTTCCTGTCTAAATATTCGCTCAACTCAATTATGGTTTTTCTTTTTACCTAACTATCAATACTTGGGCACTCAGTATGTTTTACCTTGTAATTTTCATTGTTTCCTCGAAAACCCTTTTTAGCTCTACCTCTACTCACTCATTAAACATTATCTTAGTTTTGCTCATTATTTTTTTTTCTATTCAAGTCTTAAAATTTGCTAACATATTTTTCAGTTACTCCTATCATTCACTGAATAGAGCTAAGTCATCTGTAAATCAGGAGATATAATCATATGAAAAGCCATAAGAATCATCTCACCTTTATTCAACGGGATTTCAATGCTAAAATATGTCAAAAAAAGGAGAGGAGAGCAATCAGCAGTAAGTAAATTTGGAGTAGGTACAGGAAATTACAGATTAGAAATATTTGTATAATTTGCTGAAAAAAAAAGAAAAATAATGAAAATCGTGAAATTCTATTACATTAAAAGGGTCAGGACAGGAACCTCTTTTTTTTTTTTTTTTTTTTTTTTTTTACTCAATAATAGTGGCTTTACAGAATATAGATATAACATGCTTCAGATGACGTGGAAGAACGACGAAAATAGTATAGGATTTCTTAATCATAAAAATCTTGCAGGTAATATAGAAGAATTTTTAGTAAAAGTGACAAAATTGCAGTATTAATTATCGAAGTAAATACGAAGTTTAAACTGAATATCATTTAAATGTAAGCACCCAAATCACAAAGCATTGTAAAACACATTTTGTGTAGAGTTCAGCGAGTTTTGCTACTATGAAATTTCTCCAACTATTTTTAAATCCAATTGTTTAGCTATCGTCTGCTGCTGATTTGCCATTGTTCATGCCTTTTACTGCTTCTATTATAAAATTTCGTAACTGTTGAAGTTTTTCATTATTTCCATTGGTATACTTATTATTGATATCCCTATTTAATACCATTGTATATAAATATTCTGCAACTTTTATCAAACCATAATCTTCGTTGATAATTTTTGTCCATTTCCATCCTTCAAAGGAAACTTCTTTTGTCGTCTAGTTCCAATTCTTCTATTCATCAATTTGATGTCAATTCCTTCGTTTGGTGTTTCCTCAATTTTGGTCTGATTGTGTTTATAAATGTCTTGGGTTTTTAGTTTGTTTATGGTTTTTGGATATCTTGTATGTGTACATTTGTGTGTATACATGTGTGTCTGTGGTTTTGTGTTTATAATAAGAAATATTTTTTTCTAATAATATTTTTTGGCTCAGGCCATGTCGTCCTGATGGAAGTTCCTAATAGGTAGCTTTCTAGGGTATATTTGACTACAGTGATATTCCCAGAGAATTTTACCTTAAGGTATCCAGAATTCTAACTCCTGGAGCGAATATCCCTAAATAATCTCACAGGGATATCGCATAATATCAGAGGACGTATTCTTGACACGTCACATAGCTATCTTCACCCCGAACAGTATTAACGCTTCGAGGGGTTACTGTGACAAGAATCTGAAACGAGAATGAAAAGAGAGCCGCTCATAAGGCATCTCTCCTATTCCGTTTCCAGTGTGTATCTGATGAAGGCGGAAGCGCCCTCTTTATTCCTTTTCGTGTAGCTCTACTACTCGGTGTTTTCCCTTGTGTTTTCTCATTATTTTCGATTTTATTCAACATTTTGATGACTTCTCCGGCCTCTTCTGCCTCTGGAAAGTTGAGTATTATCTTTACTATGTATAAATGTAAGCTCTTGTCGTTTTGAATTAAATCAAAAGTGATATTAACGTAAACAAGAGCTGTTGCCTACCGGAGGCATCCTGGATGTTATCGCTCGCTATTTATGGGTCATTTAGTTAGCTAGAGCGACGTTCCCAGTTTGTTATGCTTTATTAATCTAGCTATTTAGCTCCTCTAGGAATGCTTATATTATACCGCCAGTTTTTATTTCGGTGATTTAGGTAACCGATCTTGCCCTTCGCGAGGCTTAGTAGCCTAGGCATCTGGCCCTAGTACTTTCACGCATGATATAAGTTTTTCCGAGTGTTATATTATTGAAGCTATAGGCAAACATTTTATACATGTAAGATATTGTTGAATGTTCTTCCCAAGATTGTATACGAAAGAGTTTTGGTGAATTAGGTAATCGATTCTCACCTTACCTAGTTTAGTAATCTAGGTACAGTAGTATACTTTCGCACATCCCTGATTGTTCTTTTCTCCTCCGGAGGCTAAGTTCAATCAATCTCTCCCTCTGTAAGCTTTTGGCTTAATCCTAGTGGTTTTATCTGTGAAGTAATTCAGGTATAACTATTCTAGGATATGTCTGTCCTAACCTGATAACCAGAGTGACTGTTTGTTTGGGTTAGGGCAGAACATCAGAGTTTCTAGTCTGTGGTCTGCTTCTTCCTAGCATAGAGAATGAGTCTCCTTTGCTAGGTTAGGGGCGGACACAGGAAGCTTTTAAGATGATTCCTTCCTCTAGTGGCCTAGCAGACTGCCCTGTGCTATTTTTCTCGGGCTGGAGAATGAGTTTTCTATGTTGCCCGGCGAAATAACTTCACCTAACTATGTTCTGGTTGGGAGGAGGATAGCAAGTTGCCAGTCTTCCTCCCTAATAGACAACTCTAGGTTAGGATGAGCTTCCCTAACTGCCGAGTGTGTCTCTTGCTAGAACGAAGTCTATAGGACCCTTATCCCTTCCCTACCTCACTTTCTTTTATTTTCTTTTGGCCGCAGTCCTACTTCAGTACCTAGTGTAGGTTAGGATGGAGGACCGGCTCAGCTCTCTGCCGGCTGGCATTACGTGTCGGCCGGCAAAGACCCTTTGTTCTTTGCAGAGTGAACCCCAGACCTCCCTTGGTCTCCATTCCATGTCTGCCGGTAGAACCCGGCAGGCTATGGATTCTTTGGAAGCCTGAATGCTACATTCTCCCCTTCCATAAGTTCACTCTTTCTGGATAGAAGGTCGTATGGCAATGCCGCCTTATAACCTTACATCCATACTGTTTCTCTGACTATTGTGTTGCACTCCTAACCCGGCTGACAGTCGGGCAGGTGGAGGTTCTCTGGTTCTTGGCTACTGCCGGCGAGCATGGGTATTATTACCTTAGCCTGCTGGCAGTGGAAACACAGCCCGAATCTGCTGGCCACTACGATTAGCAGCCGGCTGCCGGGTATTAGTGTTTTTAGCTGTCGGCTGGCACACAGTCGCAAATCAGTGGGCTGCCGCCTATTAGTTAAAGATAGTACATCTTTCACCTATACAGGGGTAGATGCCGGCCGGCACAACAGCATGCGATGTAGAGTAGTTGCTATATTTGTAGTGTAGTACACAATGCATTAGTAGAAACTGCTGTACAGAGTTTGTGATAACACTAAAGTTCTTCTTCATACTTAATGTTATCTTGTACAGCCTTTTGTTTAGACCTAAAATATATAGAAAGCATGTTCTTTCTGTATTCTTTCTATCCCGTATATTAAAACTTTATCTCAAGGTGTGAACTACACCTTAAATTTCCGTTTAGGAAATTACATAAGGTGTTCTAGAATAGAATTAACCTTAGTTTTAATATCTCGGGAGGTTTCAGCAATTGACTGGGCAGGAAATGCAAGTATGTGTCTTTCCTTCTTTCTTTTATAGCTTTTCTATATAAGCTAAATGTTTCAATATAAGTGAAACCCTTCACTTGATACTCATGGATTTTTCTTCTCTTTACAGGAGGACCATCCGAAGTGCGGGAGTGTGTTCTGTAATGTCCGCAGTAAGAACATCTGTGGATATCAACATTGCAGGAGGCACGCAGCATGCGCAGCCTCCAGAGGTGATCTCTAGTATTGGGACCATCAGGTTTGTACAGTTTGTTCTAACCTGATTACCGAGGCTTTTGACGACCCTAAGTCGACGGAGACAAGGGATGCTGCCAGGAATATGTTACGTTCCTGGGTGAGGGGTTTTCAGAAAAACACTTCAGGCCCCTACCTACCAAATGAGAAGGTGAGGGCCTACTTTTTCCCTAAAGCATCGGCTGATGCAATCATCCCCCAGCCTCAGCTGGAGATACCAACTGCCCAGAATCCGGTAGATTCTGAAGTCTCGGCCGCCCTTCAAGGCATCCAATTAGACGATAGGATGTTGGAGGTGTCGGATTCTACTGAGAAGGACCTTCTAGGAGAAGGTCAGGAGGAGGAGCTGTTTCAGGCTCCTCAAGTAGAAGAGGATAAAATCGACGAAGTATCAGTTACATCGGTTCCGGATCCAGAACCTGTTCCTTCTACATCGTCTGCTATCCCAGATGAACTAGGAAAGACTCTTTCTTCCATTGTTGAGATGATCCAACAAATTTAAAGGAAGAATGATGAGAAGGAAGCTGCAATGAAACTGGAGATACGTAGACATGCAGCATCACGTGGGCCCCAGAAGCGGCTCAGCGTGAAGGATCTTCCTTTGTGCTCGAGTACCAATCCTTGGAGGTATGCCGAACACATGCCAATGACAACCGGGAAGATCGTGATCTCAGAAAAGTTGGGAGCAATTCCTCTGGAAGAAGTGGAATTTTGGCCCAACAAAGATTCTTATCCAGACTGAGACGGAGCCGAAGGAGGTCATAGTTTTTTACCAAAGTAAAGCTCAGACGTTACCAGCGAGCTCGATGAAAGAGAGGGGCTTCACTAACTCAAAGGTGCACCCCTTGAGTAAGAAGCTTCCCTTCTTTGTGGCCTCTCCTACCAGAGCCTTTTGCCTTCTTGGGAAAGGGATATAAGGCAGCCTTAAAGGCGGTGGAGGCAGGGAAACCATGCCCCTCCTTGGAGGAGTACAAGCTGTTATCTCTGACTTTGCCCTTGGACCAAGAAGACTGGAAGAACGTACACCTTTCCTTCTCAGTCGGGAAGCTGGAAGCTGATATTGCTGAACACGAGTTCGGTGAGGCACTTCCAAAACTATCGGAGGTTCTCTTGTGTAGAGAGCAAGAGACAAAAGAAAGACTTGCGGCATCAATGTCATTGCAAAAGACACTAGAAACGATGGCAAGTGACCCCAAGAGTCAGGACATGTTCATGGTTGTGGCCAAAACCCATCTGGCCACAGTTATGAAGGATCTCTATAGCTTTATTAAAGCTAAGAGAGCCTGTGTATATATATATATATATATATATATATATATATATATATATTTTATGTCTCCATTTTTAATCCTTTTTCTGAGATTTTGCACTATTATTTGAAATAAGATAGTGCATTAAATGATGAATCTAATATTTGAATTCTTACTTTTTATTTTATTTTATTCAAAAAGACATCTGTAGAGCATTAGTTTTTCTTTTATATAGACCTTTCGCTAAAAGAAGACCCTTAAAGGATAATAGATCTTCACTCAAATGAGATTACTTATTGCTTTCCCAAGAAAAATTAGTCAGCCTAACTGTCCATTGCAGACTTGAGATAAGACTTTGTCATCAACATTCAGCGACATTCTTCCAAGAAAGGAGAATTTGATAATAAAAGTTCTTCTCCTTTCCAAAAAGACTGTAATGCAGTTTTTACTGAAATAAACAGAGCAACTGGTTGCACAATAAGGACACGGTAGTGCCATTGTTGCCTCGCTTCACCTTAGAATACAAAAGAAAACACTTCTCTT
>NC_090732.1:31088468-31093468 GCF_036898095.1 Palaemon carinicauda | reverse complement strand
GGCCATGCATATCTGAGAGAATTAATGTAGTGTTGCTCGATATGAGGATATTTTTTTTATTTTCAGAAAGGTTGTAAAAACCTTATACAACCTTCAAAGGAGAAAAGGAATATAGTACACAGTGTATGTTTCTCCGTCAAATATTGCATTTATTCTAGGAGAGTTAAAATGCAATAGGTTTAAGTGATAATAAGATTTTGTACAACAAATTTAAAGTGGGTAGGTCTATTTTCTGCTTAAGCTTCAGAAACGAAAGTACAACAGACTTTTTACGCAATTCAAACTCAATGATGGTAAGAACTGGTTTACAAGGTGAACATCTGTAACAACACTATACCTGATATTGATCGCTGTGGCTAATAAGGGTATTCAATCGCTGGATTATGATAGGATCGTCCATTGCGATATTAGAGGTTAATACAAATGAATACCTGGGAACTGGAATTATCTCTTTAATGGGGATTAGAGAATTCTATTCAACTTGTAAAGGCGTAGGAATCGGAGTGAATCAGCGGTATGTTATCATCATTGTACGGTCGTGTTCCTTTAGTATTTATATCGAGTACATATCATACACTTCTGATAAGAGCATTGTCAGCCTCTGGGTATGCATATACCTAGAAAAATATATTGTATTATGGAAATTTATGGTAGTAGACCTGAATATTGTGCTGCATGGGTTTCATTATACTCAGAAATGGATTTTAAGCTCAAGGTTTATATATGTAAAAGGAAAATGCATCCTGAAACATAATATAAATTTGGAATGTACGGATTATTTTTGCTTCATATACCCCGGTCATCAATGTTTGAAGACAATCTCAACAAGAATAAAAAAAAGAGTTTCTAATTATTTAATGGATGAAAGTGACATGTGGAATAACAAATATGATTTCAGCTATTTAGCGGCCATGAAATATTCGGATTGAAAAACTGTATACAGGTAACGCTCTCAAAAAGATAATTGGACAACGAAAGATTATAACGTAATATTTGTTCATGGTACAGATTCAAATCATACTATTAATTGGCCCCGTGCAAATAAACTCTTTCATTCCAATAATTTACAAGAAATAAAACTCATAGTGCTTATATTTATAATATAATAATAAGTTTAGATTATAACTAAAATAAAGTGTATACATGTACAAATCCGATGCATTTATATGCAAATACCTGCAATATTCACACACAGAATACACAACCAGATACCTATATATATATGTATATATATATATATATATATATACACACATATATATATATATATATATACATATATATATATATATATATATGTGTGTGTGTGTGTGTGTGTATGTGTGTGTGTGTTTGTGTGTATATTATACTGTATATGGTGGGGTAATATTTTTTTATCAATTCCTTCAAATACATGTTTCTATAATTGTATATACACATATTCTTGTTTTACTCCTACTTATTTGATTGATTTAGTTTATATACATTCGTATGTAAAATACATGTAATTATATATACGTATATGCATGTATGTAAATATATGTATATATGCATATGTATGTGTATATGCACGTATGGATGGTGTTCAGTTATGACTGCAGCTGTTTATGAGTCTATGTATATATACAGCATATATGTATATATCGATATATATATATATATATATATATAAATATATATATATATATATGTATGTGTGTGTATATATATATATATATATGTGTGTGTGTGTGTATATATATATATATATATATATAAATGTGCGTGTGTGAGTATATGTATACGTTATTCTATTAGTATATGTGGATATCAGTGAATTTTAAGAAGTATTGAGGATAACTTTAAGATAATAAAAAAATATAGTTAACAACCTGAAGGTCCAGATAAGAAAAAACCCAAAAACTTGACATTAGACCTGACCCTTCAATCATCACATCTGTATAATGGGTTTTAAGTTCCTCCCATGAAGGCCCAGGCGTGTTGTCTTTCAAGTAGAGATAATATGAATTATATGATGATTAGTTCTATACTTGATTGTGTATATGTTCGTATTCTTGCTCCACGATACATATTGTTGAATTCTTTATTATCAAATAAATCATCTTGATGATGGTTTGAGATGAAACAGGCCAAGATTCAGTGTTCCTGCTAATTTTTTTTTTAGCACATATATATCCGATTGGACTTTTTCTTACTTTATAACATCATTGTATATGATAACAATATATTTAAAGTATGTTATAGTCATACTATGTGGATGTGAAATTCCAGTTAGAAGTATGGGAGTTCTATTGTTGGGAAATTAGTAAGATAAAACGGTGTATGACCAATTTTATCTAAATATGACGTTTATTCATCAATGTTTAGGAACTTTTGACATTAATGAATTTCTTGAGCAACCCCAAGAAATTAAGAACACATTTTGAATCGCGGATTGTCGAAGTTATAACCATATATTCAACCGAGGGTCATTGAACAAATATTTGGGTAACATTTAAAAGGTAAATAAAGATTAGTTAAGTAAATGATCACATAACTTCAATTCATTAATTCATTCCTTGTGCATTTATGATGGAAATTGATTGATCAACTACCATGAATGATAATTAGGGTTCTGGTGTGTGGGAGATACTAATGAAGCATGCAAGATGTACATGTTAATCCCTCAGGAGGGAAGGTGTGATTAATGGCATTTTAAAATGGTACTACAGGGAGTATATGATATTGCAACACACACTTTGAGAAAATATAATATAAGGTAACCTCTAAGGTGATATCATCTCATAATTATATCAAAACTTTCATGAGAAGCATTTAATAACTCGGGAAACAGAAATTATTACATTTGTTGTTAGCATGTTATTTCAAGTTTTTTTTCTTTCTCACTATTAATATTGTTGCTTTTAAATACTCTTTACAAACATATAAAAAGTTCGCCTCGGTCATTTTAATTTTAGTATAAAGTAGAAAAATGTAATAAACTTGTGATTAAAAATTAATACATCTGTATGCGTAGTATTAATTTACTAATGAACTCGAACATACTTACCTAAAATTTGAAATTGCTAGCATAGTCTATCAAATAAAACTTGCTATATATATATATATATATATGTATATATATATATATATATATGGATACATATATATATATATATATATACATGTATATATACACATATATATACATACATATATATATATATATATATATACATATTATGGAGTTCTATTTAAATATGTAAATTTCCCTAAATGTGCTCATGAGCATAACAATTACAAATTTAGGTGTTACTGGAGTCCTGACAAATGAATTTCCAGTGAAGAGTGGAATGTGTTGCCATATATTAATATTTTATATGTATATATATATATATATATATATATGTATGTATATATATACATATACTGTATATATATATATATATATATATATTTATTTATTTATATATTTATATATATAAATAAATATATATATATATACATATATATATATATATATATACACATACTAAGTTTATATATGTATATATATATATATATATATATAAACTTAGTATGTACTTATTGTGGTATGTAATTCTTTGCTTTTGAAGAAATCAGCATATTGTGAGCTAATTTTAAAGGTGTGGAGGCGTCACCTAGTGATGCAGATCATTTCATGATCTTATAATTAATAAATGGAGATTTACTTGTTTCTACTAGTTTCTGACCTTAATTGGGAGTTGCATAGTTTTCATTTTCATCCTATATATAATTCATCTGAAATTTCAGAAACAATGAATCCAAAAAATTTTTCTTATTTTCCTAGTAAGATGTGAATAGATGAATACTCTTATTATATCGTGGCACCTGTCCTTTAATAATTTTTCAGTTTTGCATAAAGACTACAGAGACTTCCATGCATTATTTGCCCTATTTCTGACTATGAATATCCCAACAACATTTAGTCAGTATCTTATCCCTTTCCAGAAAGAGAGAGTCTACATATGATAAAGGGGAATAAAGTTAGAAAAATGGTGAAATCAAGATGCTAGTCGAAGAATTCAGGGGTAAACGAAAGGAAATTCGAGTGACTTACTCGTTAAAAATATCTGAATTCCAATTTTAATGCTAAGAAATAGAGATTTTTAAAAGTGGAGGATTTATTTTCTTCGTTTCTTTGTTATGATATTCAAGTCTTTATTAATCCTTAATGAATCCCATTATTGGATTTTACATTCAGAATAGAAAGATGGTTTTCAATGGTGAACATGCCAAAGAATAAGGGTTTCGGCTTATAGGTTATTGATCGTCTGTGTAGATGACTGGTTCAGTTCAGATACTGTTGTGGAGGTTACATTGAACTACCAATTCTTAAGTTAAATGATTACTGGGAGGGGGCCTATGGAATATTTCCCTAGGAGCGTTCCTTTCTAAGAAAAGAGCTTCTTGCAAAATGGCACATAGTTAGAAATGTGTGTGTATATATATATATATATATATATAAATTATATATATATATATATATATATATATATATAAATATATATATATATATATATGTGTGTGTGTGTGTGTGTGTGTGCGCGCGTGTGTGTATATGTGTATGCGTTTGCATTGTTTTGGATATGCATATTTATGATTACCTTCTTATTATCACTTATTTTAATTTAAACTTCTGATAAAAGTCTTTATTCTTTTAATATTAACTATCTAGGAAATATTATTCGGAGTGGTTAGCCATATTACCACAAAAAAAAATCACAAAATTAAAGTTATTCTAACCTTTTGCAGCTCTATAGTAGGGGCAGCTTACCTGAACATCACATAATATTAAAATCATCTATGGGATATGCATCGTAGATGACTTTGGATGACCAATTGTGACAGTCTGGAGGTCTAATTGAAGTTCACAGTTGTTGATGGTAATCGCAATCGTTTAATGTCTACATATCCTACCCAGCCTGTTAACGCAATGGGCCTTGCTTAGATTTCTATCCTCAGCTTTTGAAACAGTAATTTTAGATTTATCATCTACT
>NC_090732.1:31080968-31083468 GCF_036898095.1 Palaemon carinicauda | reverse complement strand
CCTGGAACATCTGGGATTCAAGATCAACATCAAAAAGTCTCGACTTTCTCCAGCTCAAAAATTTCAGTGGTTGGGAATCCACTGGAATTCGGAGTCAAATCGACTTTCCATTCCTGGTAAGAAGAGGAAAGAAATAGCAGGATCTGTCAAGAGACTATTGAAATCCAAACGGATATCAAGACGCAAACAGGAGAGAGTGCTGGGCTCTCTACAGTTTGCTTCGATAACAGATCCAGTGCTAAGAGCACAGCTTAAGGATGCAACAGGAGTCTGGAGGAAATACGCATCAAACGCGCGAAGAGATCTAATAAGACCACTACCGACTCGACTGCGAACGCTTCTCAAGCTGTGGTCCAATGCCAAGCAATTTAAGAAATCAATACTTCTTTAACCTCCTCCCCTGTCAGTAACTATCCACACGGACGCTTCAAAGGAAGGCTGGGGAGGTCAATCTCATCAGATGAGAGTCCAAGGAGCTTGGTCCAATCTTTTCAAGTCATTTCACATCAACTTTCTAGAAGCCATGGCAGTACTTCTGACACTAAAGAAAGTTTCTCCTCGCCACTCCACCCACATAAGACTGGTTCTAGACAGCGAGGTGGTAGTGAGATGCCTAAATCGACAAGGGTTGAGGTCACCTCAAATTAACCAAGTGATGTTGGCCATATTCGGTTTGGCGGAAAGGAAGAAATGGCTCCTGTCAGCTGTTCACATTCAAGGGTTCCGCAATGTGACAGAGGACGCTCTATCCAGATTTACACCTATAGAGTCAGAATGGTCTCTTGACGCAGGATCGTTCTCCTTCATCTCGAGTCAAGTCCCAGAGCTGCAGATAGACCTCTTTGCGACGAAAGACAACAAGAAAATAGTTCGTTACGTGTCTCCATACGAGGATCCACTAACAGAGGCAGTGGACGCTATGTCCCTGGACTGTAACAGATGGTCCAGTATTTATCTGTTCCCTCCGCACAACCTCCTTTTGAAGGTCCTCGATATGCCGAGATCTTTCAAAGGGAAAGCTGCAATAGTGGCACACAAGTGGCCAAATAGCGTGTGGTTCCTTCTGGCATTGGATCTACGACTAAAATTCGTACCGCTACCGGATCCATCCCTGTCTCAGCGAGTAGAGAAGTCGACTGTCTTCGCTTCATCACAGAAAACACGGAACCTATATCTCATGATTTTCTCTCCTTAACGATGAGAAAAAGATTCGGTTTTAAAAGTCAATTCAGACTTTTGGAGGAAACCAGAAGACATTATGAGGCTTCATGGAAGAAACAGATATCCCTTGTCAAGGTGAAGAAATCAAAAGAAATCTAGACAGATTCCTATTTATCATTCTTCATTCACCTTCATGGGCAAGGTTTAGCAGCCAACACAATTCTTTTGTTCAAGTCGGCCTTGACAAGACAGATACCATATGCCTTACAGGTCGACCTTTCTAACGACGTTCTTAATGAACTACAAAGGCCCAAGCTGGGTTTCGCCCTTCAGCGCCTCCAAGGACCCTTTTCCTGGTCAGTAGATAAGATTCTTCATTGTGTATAAATAATGAACAATGAGGAATGTACTTGGAAGGCTTTGGATTTTAAATCATATTTCTGCTTGTACTCGCTTAGGGGGCCAGAGTTAATGATATAGTGGATCTCTCTAGAGAGGAAGGCCACGTCCAGTTGTTGGAGGGAGAACTGAATCGATTTCCAGACTCAACGTTTCTTACCAAGAACAAGCTACCCACTAACAGGTGGGGTCCCTAGAGAATCTGCCCTCTGAAGGAAGATGCATCTCTATGTCCAGTGGGGTGCCTAAGCTATATCTTCATAGAACTTCAGACTTTATGGGAGAACAGCTGTTCAGAAGAGAAACCCTGGGTTAAAAGTTTTCTATAACCTAGGGCGAAACTCACCCGTGTTATTGGCAGAACGGATCCAGACAGTACACCCGTTAGTCATAATCCGAGGAAAGTTACCTCTTCCATAAAATTTCTTTAATTATATGGACTTTGAACATCCTTGTTTGTACACCGGCTGGTAGTCATCCAAGGTGTTCTTTACGCACTATGCGAAGCTAGTGGAGCAACTTAATAATTCTGTGGTAGCATCAGGTAGAATTCTTTAACCTTCTGTTTTAAATCTGCAAGGAACAGTGTGATTAATTTGGGACGATTAATTAAGAGGGTGCGTGTGTAGTCACTGTTTGTTACTACACACTGAGCGATAGGCCACGAAAGTGTCCTTACGAACTGTTCCATTGTCGTTGGTGAACTATAGCATAATAAGGACACTTGTGCCAAGAGTTTTTTACGCTAGTGTAAATTAACAGTATACAAACTCTATCATTATTATTAATAATTCTATTGAAGTGGCAAATCTGTTTCCTAGTAGACGAAACAATATTTTCTGTTGACTGTTTTTCTTTATGCTTTGACGCATATACTCCACGTTTTATAAATTTTATAAATGTTGATCTGATATGTATGTTTATTGAATTTTAATAAACT
>NC_090732.1:31063468-31070968 GCF_036898095.1 Palaemon carinicauda | reverse complement strand
CCCGGTTTATAAAGGCTAAAGAAAAACTTAAAATTGGTAATTGAAACGTTAAAACCATGAACTAGACTTGGGAGTTACAGCATGTAGAGAATGAATGTATGGATTACAGCTTGGATAACTTGGCCATAACTGAAACACGTTGTAAGGGGATCGGTAAGGAAATTTTAGACCAATGCAACATATATATCTACTCAGATAGAGTCGGGAGAGATTGGGTAAGATTGATTATGATTCCCAGAACAGAAAATTCATTGACGGGATAATAGAACGGCAAATAGTAGATTGTTGTTTGCCAAGTTTAAATCTAATTAATGCAATATGAGTATTATAGTTTGCTACGCCCAACAAATGGCTCTCTTGAAGAAAGGAAAGATAAATATTATGAAGAGCAGAGAAGGGCAATAGATGAAAACTCAGAGAGACTTAGGAAAATTGTGTTTGGTGAATTCAATGCTAAAGTCAGACAGCATAATCAAGGTATGGAGAATGTGATGGGTGTTGAGGGTCTTGCAAAAGAAAATGCTGCAATTTTTAGGTCTTGTTCAACAAAAGATCTTTTTATTGGAGGTACTCTTTTCCAACACAAAGATATCCACAAATATTCATGGATATCATGTGGCAAATAAAAAAAGCAAATAGATCACGTAGCCATTAATGAAGAGAAATGAGGACTCCAAGAAATGTAAGAAAACTATAGAGGTGCACACATGGGTAGTGATCACCATCTCCTAATTGCTACACTTAAATTGAAATTGAGAGCACCCAACAGAAAGGTAGATAAAATATTAGGTTGATACAACTAAGCTTTTAGAAGAGGAGCACAGATAAACCTTTGTAATTGAATGTAGGCATCAATTTAAGAGAAGAAGAGCAGACAGTTAATGAAGAATGGTGTGAAATTTAGAACATATATACATATCAGTCAATTGATTGTGAAGTTCTGGGGACATGTAGTTATAAGGAAAAAAATCATAGATATCAAATGATACTCGGGCTATAAAAAGAAGACAAAGCAGAAATAGATTTTTGAACGTTTTTAGGTAAGTAATGAAAATTTTTATGGCGTATCATGATAAGAATTCCAGTATTCATATTGAGGTAAAAAAAAAAAAAAAAAAAAAAAAAAACTAGAGGGAATATCTAGACAGGAAAACAGATGAGACTGTCAACGCTAATATTTTAAATTCAGGGAGTGGCTATGGTGTAAGAATTGCTCAAAGAATTAATAATGAAAGAAAAAAGAAGCATAAATACATCGAAATGAGAGATGGGTCGGTTATAACAACATAACATGAAGAAAGGCAACGTTGGATGAAAACTTTAGTGAGATCCCGGATAGGAGATATGGAGGGACTAATTTGATTTATATACCTGAAGCTGAGGAAGACCTTGTGTGCTCATGAATGGATTAAGTGTGTTTGAATTCTACGCTATGATTAAAACACTAAATATATGGAAAGCCCCTTGTATACGATTAAATAACTGCTAATATGATATTGGCCGAAAATGAAGTGACTTCTAGAATACTTACACCATCATTTTGTAGAATGTCACGTGAAGAGGCAAAACCTGATGAATGGGAGCTTGGAGAGTTGGTGAAAAATCGCAATCTGATTAATTGTAATAATTATAATCACCGCACCTACGACAGAAGTAATGAAGATACATAGTATGCCCATTCTAAAGAGACCAGAGAGAAACATTGACGAAGAACTGAAAGATGAATAAGCAGAATTTAGGATGTCAAAAGTAGTACTGACCAAATTTTCAATTTAAGACATGTGGTACAGCAATGTGTAGAATATACAAATGCACTTTTGATGACTTTTGTGGACTTTGAAAAGAACTTTGATAGTGTGCAAGTGCCAATTTCTGAAACGTTATTCACACATGTGAAGTTGGTGAAGTTTTTTCATGAGCATAGCAAGTACAAAGTTAATGCTAATGAAATCATATCAAATGAAATTCTAGTGAACAGAGGAGTACTACATGATCCAGAGGTCCTTATCTCGGCTAGAATCTTGATTGAGCAGTAAAAAAATAAGGGAAGGAAATAGTTGAATGGGAACTATTTATTAAGTCATTGTAACAAATCGACTCATATTTATAACACCTGAATAATTTTGAGATTATCTTGTAATTCAACTATTGGGTTCCGTTACAGTAGGCATGTTACTAAATCAGCTTTTGATATGATGGGAGAAGTTTTATAGCCGATTTATTAAAATGTGAATCGTATATTCTTTATTTCCTCTATGAACATTATCATAACATTTACAGTTTTAAGTATCTCTACTGATAATTTTTAAGTGAAAAAAAAATAATAAATTTTATAACCTTAGAAAACAGTAGTCCTTTAAGCATTATACATCATGAAATGAAAAGCATATCGAACAGCATTTTATAATAAATAAGAGTTTAGGGTGCAGATATTATAATATACATACAATTTCCTAGTTCCTTTCTGGCTTGTGATGAAAAATAATGATAATAAAACAAAGAAAATATCGAATCAACGGTTCAGAAAAGAGACCAAAATGCCTACCTACTAAAAATTACACCATAACTAATATTTCTTTATAATATATATTTTTTTTTTAATTATCGTGTATTTCTTCATTATGAGATGATAAGAAATTACGCAAATGAACAAAGCTTACGTAATGATTAGAAGTAAGGACTTTTACATAAGATAGGTATTGAACAGGAAATTCTATCCACCTTCTATTATACTTGCATTGAATGTATAATAAATAAAATAACAAAGAGATGACGCCCCCCCCCCCAAAAAAAAAAAGGAAAAATATTCCTAGTTCTTGACAACTCATGTATCATAATTTCTCATCATAAAGTTTCTACAGAAATAATGATATAGTTCACAAAAGTATATTAGTAAATAAAGGAAAACATATTCTAAACAGTTTTCATAGGAAACATATTACGACATATTTAAGCTTCAAAGATATATTAGTCTTAAAAAAAGAAAAGAAAAAGATTGTAACAAATAGAATGTAGAAATCTCGTTAATACTTTTTGATATTTTATAGATACCTTAGTAGATTACAGATCATGTGGAATTTTAAACAAATACGAATTTCCAATTAAATTTATTCATTGTTCTCTCTCTCTCTCTCTCTCTCTCTCTCTCCTCTCTCTCTCTCTCTCTCTCTCTAATATACGAATCTTATAACTAAAATTTTCATGATTATTTTCAATCAACACATTTTTCAGTATAAGGTGGTAATAATTTTTTTTTTTTTTTTGGTAATTTATCTTTTCTTTCTTTTAAAGTTTCATATAAAAAAATCTCATAAAAGTACAAAACAATAGGTTTTCCTTCAACTCCCTTTTTTTCTTGATAAAATGTTCTTTAAGCGTCTGTCGTATAACCTAAAAAATCTAGGTTAGAAAAGATTGAGAAATAATTGTTGTTTTCATATTTTTTAAGCCATCTTTTGCATACAGAAGATTATAAATGCTTTGAGCTTTTATACACTTAGAATAAAATGCAAACCAACTAATACTACCTATGATCTTTGGTGTAACATCGCCAGTAATGTTGATATCAACAAAAATTGCGAGGCTTAATGACCTTAGGAAAGTTGGTTTTTCTTGGAAGAACACAGTGGATATGTAGAAATGTCAAAGCTCTGAATTATGATTACCTTATTAGAAATGTATACTGGCTAAACTTGATAGAACTTTTTGTATGGCACTATACAATTTGTTAGTTTATAAAACTATAAATTCGTTTTATTAATATGAGAGTGATATTCTAGTTTTTCCGGCCTCATCTTTTGTCAATGGACAGAACTGGTGAATTGATACAGGGGAGAAAACTCGTAAAGTTGATATTTTGTCCAACCCCCCCCCCCCCCATTTCCCCCGACAACCCCCCCCCCCCCCCGACCCCCCTCCCCCTTCCCCCGACCCCCCCTCCCCTGACCCCCCTTTTTTTGACACGATTGACATATTTTACTTCCAAACCGAAACATAAAATCATATACAGTTTGTGAAAAGAATCTCTTATTCAGAATTAAACAGCGGACGAAGAAGCACGAGTTATATGATTATAATTTTTTATTGTCTAGTAACTGACCGATATATATATATTATGATGATAATCATCTCTAGAAACTATTTCATAAGCGAAATGATCGAATATTAGACTTTATTTTGGGTGACATGTGCATGTGGAAACTTAATGGGCCTCTATAAACCGACCCTGATGTATAGACCCAGAAAGATATCTATGAAGCAAATGTGGTATGTAAACTGCGGAAACAAATAATGACAAGGGACCAGAGGGTGACAGCCTCGTTTACCATCTATCGTTGATAGTGTGATATTCGTTATGTGTTTTCGAAGAAAGGGTATATTATTTGGTCTGATGGGACATCACAGGTGAGATCGGCACTGTTGGAGGGTTTCATCTCTAAAGATATTGTTACAGTCTTTACCTTTTATGGTTGATAACTCTTTGATTGACTATAATAACGGCAAAATGTTCGAATGAAAGTTAACAATAAGTGTTTTTTTTATCTATACAACAAACGCAATGAGTACAGAGATTATGCCCTATATCAATTAATAATTTATTATGAATACTAACACCATCCAACACTCCAAATTTATTGGTATAATCATATAATGTCCTTGAGATTCTCATGGTCTGAAATGACACCCTATCTCTGTATTCATGATCAAATTAATTTTCTTTATATATGCCTAGCAAATCTTACCACACTAGATAAGCAGGTAGATTTACAAAATACAGAATTAATTTATCTGTACAACAGGTGTAATATACTCTAAGCATAAGAAGGACTGTTATATGAAAGCACTTTTAAAATTATGATTACTTTTTTTAATGTGTTTTTCTATTTACCTATTTGATCATTTCATATTCATTATTGGCTCGTTCTTAATATCTGTCGTATCATTGAACTCATCGCATATTTCCCCTTCAACCTGTTTGCCAATCATTTGATAATTATAATCACCCTAATAAGCTGATACTTCATATCATTATAATATATCTAATTCAAATATCATTTGCTCCCTACTCTGTTATTAGGGCGAGCAATTAATCAGTTCTCGCAGTTATAAAATTCTATTGCAAATTATACAAGCATAATTGACATTAAGATTATCCTTACGATCACCATGTTCAGCAGTCATTCCATTATTTGTCAGGTTGCTCCGAATAACAACTATATTTGTTATATAATCACACATACGGTTATAATTGATACCATTCTTGTTTTACAATACTGGCGATTACTTCACGTAGAAACTGATATTTATCGAAGCTTGACGTAAACAGATAATTTTTCCTTTTCTGAGGTAGATATATATTGACAAAATGTTCTAGCAAACCCTTAATTACCGTCATTTAGAGATAATTGGTTGGAGAGTATCTTATTATCATTGTCATCTATTCCACAATTATTCCAAATCTCTTTTGCTCCATATTTTATATCCTGCCAATATCTGTCTAAAAATATGAAAAAAATCGTTCCATTTATGATATTACAACACTCAAGAAAATGTTAGAAATAATGGTATTTTCTTTCTTTTGTATATTCCCTCTGTAAACTCATTATTGTTGTATAGAACATTCTGCTGATAAAGATAGCACTATTCCTCATGTGCCTCATTATTGCAATATATATATATATATATATATATAAATATATATATATATATATATATATATGTATATATATATATACATATATATATATATATATATGTATATATATATATATATATATGTATATATACACACATATATATAGATATATATATATATATATATATATGTATATATATATATATATACATATATATATATATATATATATATTTATATATATACATACATATATATATATATATATATACATATATATATATGTATATATATATATATGTATATATATATATATATATACATATATATATATATATATATACATATATATATATATATATGTGTGTGTGTGTGTGTGTGTCATCATCATCTCTTTCTACGACTATTCGTGCAAAAGGTTAAATTTCGCCAGTCGTCTCTATCTTGAGCTTTTAATTCAATACTTCTCCATACCAATAATCTCCTACTTCGCGCTTCAGAGTCTCAGCAAAACAGGCCTGGGTCTTCCAACTCTTTTAGTTTCTTATGGAGCCCAGCTGAACGTTTGGTGAACTAATCTTTCTTGTGGTGGCCTAATCCTGATATCATCCACATATAACACTTAAGTAATCTTTCTTATAGTTTCCTTTCTAATCACGTTCTGTCATTTTACTTCCATTATCATTCTGAGGGCTTTGTTCTCAAATCTACTAAATCTATTGGAGATTGTTTCATTGTCATACGATGACCCATGTCCATACAGTAACACCGATCTCGCAAACTGATATATAGTCTGATTTTTATATGTAATTCCAGGCAAATTCTCCAAATTTTTCTTAACCTGACAATTGTCTGATTTACTTTTTTCAATCTTTCACTAAACTCTAATTCTAAAGACCCTGTCTGGAGATCATAGTTCTTAGATATTTAAATAATTCAACCTCATTAATCCTTTCTCTTTTCAATGATATTTCATCTTCCATGTCATACTCCGTTCTCATCATCTCTGTCTTTCTTTTATTTATCATCATACCAACCTAATGTGATAATTCATGCATTCTCGTGCGCAAGCATGGCAAATCCTGTGGTGTTCTGCTTACAAGAACAGCATCACCTGCATATTCTAGGTCTGCTAAATTCCTACCGCTAATCCAATTCAATCCTTTTCACCCATCTCTTTATATTCATCAGCTATGCTGGCCTGGGCCTTACGAGTCTTTTAGTGCCTTTTGTGGCCCAGTTAAAACTGTTTAACTAATCTCTCTTTGGGAGTGCGAGGAGCATAGCCAATCTATCTCCATCCATCCTTCACCAGAGAGTTTATGCCTCAACTGAAAGGGAGTACAATTTAACCATAAAAGAAACCCTTTTCTGGTACAACTCAGGATTATAAATATTGGTGTACCCTTAAATCTGCACTCTTTGGTGTAGATGCAACAGTTCCTCCTTTCCTTAAACCAAATGGCTCAGTCAGTCACTGTCCAAAGGAGAAGGCAATCCTTTTGGCTGATGTTTTTGACAGTAAACAGAATAATGAAAAACTTGAACTTCCTCAATCTTGTTTTCCTGAGGCTAAACTTACTAGTTTAGCTTTTCGATCTCGTGAGATTAAAGCTCTGTTGATGGACCTTGATGCTTATGGAGGTGTAGACGTAAATGGTATTTTTCCTTTGTTTTTTATAAAGAGAGCAGATTTCTTAGCTCCAAAGTTATCTGTTATTTTGCGCAAGTTAGAAAGAAGAGGAGCATTTAGCACTTGTTGGAGAATTGGTAATGTTACTCCTCTATGTAAATGTGTTTGTGGTAGCTCAAGTCCAACAGATTACCGCCCAATTTCCATAACTCCCATATTATCTAAAGTTTTT
>NC_090732.1:31053468-31055968 GCF_036898095.1 Palaemon carinicauda | reverse complement strand
TTGGACAAAAGGTAGCATGTTTGTATTCTGTGACCTTCTTGCCGGGACCTAGCGTGTATATATACTCGATGTGTCTATATAAAAGTACTCAGTTCCATTCATCTCGCCTTTGGCTTACAACCTACTCTTGGCACGTCACAGTAGAATATAGAATTCCACCTTTGATGGCATTTGTGAACCACGAAAAATACTTTGATTGTGTGCACCGGTCAATTATTATGGAGTCTTTTTCACATATGTAAATTTCCTTAAATGTGCTCATGAGCATAACAATTACAAATTTAAATGTTACAGGAATCGTGACAAATGAATTTCCAGTGAGGAGTGGAAAGTGTTGCCACATATTCTACCTTTTTTTTATCATCTCTTTTTGAATTTTATGATGCTAGAACAATTGAGAATGGGGGAGAAGAATTGGACTGGATTTGAAATAGAAAATTGGCTGATCTACAGAATTTTTATGGCACTATCCTTATTAACACAATTTCAAAGGATTTGTAATGCTTGCCTACCAGAATGCAAGATATATCCCAAGAGGTTGGCCTAAAGATAAATAGAATAAAAACATTGTGGAGGAAAATGAAATATGCAAGGGCAGGGGATATAACATTGGCAGGAGAAACGATTGATGAGGTAGATTCCGTTAAATATTTATGAACTATGATACAGGCTCTTTAGAATTAAAGTTAAATGAAATGTTGAAAACAGCAAATCATACTTTGGCAAGGTTAAGTAAAGTTTGGAATTCAAATCACATGAAGTAACATACAGAAATGAGCATATACATGTCAATTTAGTGTGATCGGTGTTGATGTATGAACATAAGTTATTGTATTGCAATGATACAATATTTAACAGATTTTGTAGATTTGAGAACAAATCCTTCAGAAGAAAATTTGGAGTTCAAAGGCAGGACATGATTAGAAATGAAACTACAACAGATGTGACTCGAGTGCCATATTATTATTATTATTATTATTATTATTATTATTATTATTATTATTATTATTAGTATTATTATTATTATTATTATTAGCCAAGCTACAAACCTAGTTGGAAAATCGAGATGCTATAAGCCCAAGGGCTCCAATATGGAAAAATATCCCAGTGAGGAAAGGAAATAAAGAAATAAATAAATGATGACAATAAATTAACAATATATCTTTATAAAAAGAGTAACAACGTCAAAACAGACATGTCCTATATAAACTATTAACAACGTCAAAAACAGATATGTCATATATAAACTATAAAAAGACTCATGTCAGCCTGGTCAACATAAAAACATTTGCTCCAACTTTGAAATTTTGAAGTTCTACTGATTAACTACCCGATTGGGAAGATCATTCCACAACTTGGTAACAGCTGGAATAAAACTTCTAGAATACAATGTGGTATTGAACCTCATGATGGAGAAGGCCTGACTATTGGAATTAACTGCCGGCCTAGTATTACGAACAGGATAAAATTGTTCAGGGAGATCTGAATGTACAGGATGGTCAGAGTTATGAAAAATCTTATGCAACATGCATGATGAAATAATTAAATGACGGTGCCAGAGATTAATATCTAGATCAGGAATAAGAAATTTAATAGACCGTAAGTTTCTGTCCAACAAACTAAGCTGAGAAAGAGCAGCTGAAGACCAGACAGGAGAACAATACTCAAAACAAGATAGAATGAAAGAATTAAAACACTTCTTTAGAATAGATTGATCACCGAAAATCTTGTGAGACTTTCTCAATAAGCCAATTTTTTGTGCAATTGAAGAAGACACAGACCTGATGTGTTTCTCAAAAGTAAATTTGCTGTTGAGAATCAAACCTGAAATTTTAAAAGAGTCATACAAATTTAAAGAAACATTATCAATACTGAGATCCGGATGTTGAGGAGCCACCGTCCTTGACGTACTTACAATCATACTTTGAGTTTTGTTAGGATTCAACTTCATACCCCATAATTTGCACCATGCACTAATTTTAGCTAGATCTCTATTAAGGGATTCACCAGCCCCGGATCTACATTTAAGGGATGAAATTGATGGAAAGAGAGTAGCATCATCTGCATATGCAACCAGCTTGTTTTCTGGGCCACATTGCTTCCCTATCAACTCTATCATATGCTTTCTCCAGATCCATATCTGCCTAACTGTAAAAATCTGATTCATACAACCCCTACCTCTTTTAAAACCACCCTGTACTTCTAAGGTTGCATTCTCTGTTTTATCCTTAATCCTATTAATCATTACTCTACCATACGATTTTCCAACTACACTCAACAAACTAATACCTCTTGAATTACAACACTCATGCACATCTCCCTTACCCTTATATAGTGGTACAATACACGAACAAACCCAATCTACAGGTACCATTGACAACACAAAACACATTAAACAATCTCACCAACCATTCAAGTACAGTCACACCCCTTCCTTCAACATCTCAGCTCTCACACCATCCATACCAGATGCTTTTCCTACTCTCATTTCATCTAGTGC
>NC_090732.1:31043468-31048468 GCF_036898095.1 Palaemon carinicauda | reverse complement strand
CAAGGTTTGAAAAAACTATGGAAACCTGTGTATCCACGGCAATAATGCAGAGTAACTCAAATTTGAGTGGTGGAACCTCACTCTTGTACTACTAATAAATAATAATAATAATATTAATAATAAATTCGACTTGCTCGGGCTAGCGTGCGCTAGAAAGTGACCACTTACTAAATACCTCTTCAAACATCGAATAAGTTTCACCCAACACTAAATTCTCATTGGCCACTGCCTACATAACAACTGAACTTAAGTAACAAGACACTTAAGATCTGCTTACATGTCGTTAGGACAATTATTTTTCGCCATACTTCGTAACGCGAAAAAATTCTAGTCCTCACTTCACAGCGCATTCTCTACAGGTATAAACATAATAAAACATTAAATTGACCCTAGATAATACCAAAGAAAGGGAGAGAAGGAAAGACATGGAGAGAAAGAAATAAATGTTCCGATTGAATGATTTACACATTTAACCTCTTTTTGAAGCCTTTGACAAACATGTTTACTTGAAACAGACTACCAACACTCATGTCTATGAAGACACCTATCATTGACGTTATCGTTTGCGATGTTTGAACTTGTAGCCACAGTTTTAACAAAAAATTCTGTTTGGTTACATTACAGGAGCTTTTAAAAAACTTAAGATAAATCGATCAAAGGACAAAATCATTCCAGCTTCCTCTGTATCAAGCAAAATACATCAAATATGGAAAAGCATTTGTGACAACTTCCGATATCAAAAACTCCACAGTATTGGTGATTTTTCATTTTTTTTTCTGTTCAACTAAGAAATCTTCAAATTACAATAAACTTAATTCCCCAAATCTCAGATAAGAAAACTTTAATGATCTATCAGAATAATAAAGAAGTTTGTCAATATAGGAAAATATAATCCGCACGGATTCTGCAACACCATATTATCAAAAAGATCCTTTGTATGCACAGATCTACCAGCTTAATGTTTCACAGGTGCTTGCAAAGATTTAACAATTGAATTTTCCGTTGGATCTATGTAACCCCTCATTTCATGCATGCACTTTATGGCATAAATAGCTTGATCACTGGAGATTACTAAAGCACCGGAATCTAATAAAAGCATCATAAATAAAGCAACATACAATGGCATTTCGCTTTGCTCGTGACCATTATTGTAAGTTTTTCTTTGTTGAAAGACAAGTTGGTAGGCTTTGTCAGTGCTGTCATTCATCGATGATAGAAGATGCCCATGACAACTGAGGTCCCCCAATTTCCTGTCCAAATTAGATGCCACCGTTAAAGACGACAGCTGGCATTTCATTGCATTCACGATCCTGGAAAGCAGATTCCAAAAATAAAACATTGTACATATATACTTATAATTTCAAAAACCCTTTACCTTCTATATCAAAGTTAAATTTCAGCGAAAAATTTTCCATTTTTTTTTTATTTTTTATTTTATTTTTTTTTTTTATCTTTGCCGTGTGTAATAAACCTTTTGTTACGTAAACACTCAAAGTTTAACAATAAAGTTTCCCTCGTTAATATCAACTGTCAAGATGGAGAGGACTTTCACTCTGGAATATTCTACTTAAGAATGTTTACCTTTATTTTATTAATAACCTTTGGTATAAAGCACCAAACCTCAAGTTAAAGCATCAATTCCCTCTGTACCGGGACACCAATATTAGAGATGAAAAACCTCAACATATTTTTAAAAGTGGCAAAACAGTCGAAAGAATGAATAACTCTCACAAGTCCATAACTCTGAAAAATGTAAGCAAGAATTGACCATTCATCCATGTTAGTTGACAACACTTCAAAAAATCCGCTCTTTTGTACTCTTTCTGGGCTTACATACATTGATGACCTGAACAGTGTATTCAGTACAAGTTTAAATTCTTTGGTTTTCTATGATTTCCAAATCTGGCTTTTTGCTACCTACTTGCATTAAAATCGAATTTTTTTTTTTTTAATCTGGAACAACGTTCAAACATTGCCAAAGTACTTTACATAATTCTGTCGACTGCCTCCTGCTCCTTCATGTTTAATTTTAAAGATTCATTTGTCCAGTTTCCAACCACTCTTTTCATGATAAAAAAAAATGCGCTGTATCCATCGCTAAAAACTTCAGAATTACTCCAAACCTACTACTGAGGTGTCACAACATATAAATTTCCCAACACCAGAGGCGTCACAATATAACTATTAAATCTGAGGAGTCACAATATAGCGGTAAATTTCCTAGATCTGAAGCGTCGTAATATAGCGGTAAATTTCCTATGAGGCGTCGCAATATATTGATAAGATTGCCTACATCCGAGGCTTCGCAATGTGATAAATTGCCTACATCTGATGCGTCACAATATAGTAATTAACTGCCTACATCTTAGGCGTCACAATAGAGTGCTAAACTGCCTACATCTGAGGCGTCACAATATAGTGGTAAACTGCCTACATCTGAGGCGTCACAATATAGTGCTAAACTGCCTACATCTGAGGCATCACAATATAGTGCTAAGCTGCTACAGTACATCTGAGGCGTCACAATATAGTGATAAACTGCCTACATCTTAGGCGTCAAAATATAGTGATAAACTGCCTACATTTTAGGCGTCACAATATAGTGATAAACTGCCTACATCTTAGGCGTCACAATGAAGTAATAGGTTAAATAAGTCTGATGCAAGTATATAGTTAAAGTAACGACCAAAATGAAAAGAATGAATTTCTGCGTCAAAACGTGATCTCAAGTAGAGCATCTGATATTTCCCCATTAAGTTCCCAACTAGCTTTGCTCAATATGTAAAAATACAGAAATACTTTACCGTTTTCATTTTAACAATACCTCTCACGACAAATTTCGTGGAAATTATGTAACAGACAATTCTGTCCAATAGATATTCGTTAAAATAACGTTTTTGTTAATTCAGAAGGTTTGGCATCTAAACAAGGTCTTTAAGGACATAGTTTATCCTAATACTGTAGTTACGAAATTTGCCTTCAGTATTCGTCCACTGTAAACCTTTCCACATATAATTTAGAGTCTGAAAACCAATTATACTTTCTTGTAAATAAATCCAAATCTTGAAGCTTTTAAAGTAAATAGCTAGCATCCAATGCCCCTTCAAAACAACCATCCGCAGCTATGCCATCATCTAAAAATACGTCAACTTTCACTTCCTTAGGTCTCCAATATCTAACAGACTTAAGAACTTTAGTAAAGATGTACCGCCGCTTTCAAAAATATCTAAAGATAATCCATTATAAAAACTTTTTAAATTTTTCCCCAATGAGAAAGATATTGGCAGCGTTTAATAGATTTCTATGCGATAAGCAGACTGTAGACTGATTAAATCCTTAAAAAGTTTGTAATAAAAAACAAGCCTTTGCTTACCATTTCCATTCTTAGTCACCGGCAAAGGAATTATTTCGGTAAAGTTTTGGATTCAACCAAATTGGGAAATGTATTATATCAATATATTTTCCTAGTAAAGCACGTGATAACAAAACACTTCTTCTCAATACATTATTGTCGCTAATGCATACTTACAGAGAAAAAAAATATTTCAGGAATTGAAGGTCTTGACTTTTTCTAAGTTTAGTGTATATCTTTCCATGGGCACGCAAGGTAGCTCTTGTTCGTTTGTATATCTGTTTTCATCTTACTTGGCTCCTCCCCATTGCGCAATGTGACAATATTTGCTTGAATGCGCATTTGCTCCTCCCACTAATGTCGCTCCTCCAATCTAAATACTACTGGGTTCTTTTCAAGGGTTATTATTGGACGATTCATTGGTCTCTCAGTCTTGTTTCAAGGATCTGCTTTTCGTGAATATAACATTGTAAACGATAGTATTTTGTTTTTTTCCCTATTTCATTATGGGAGAAACCCGTGATTGTCGTTTGTTTTCGGTTTTCAAAAGTTCCGGTTTCTATATTTTCATCACACGTCACTTGACTGTCATGGATCCTCCGGTACGGTTGTGTGAAATATGTCGTTATTCCTATTTTGATGTGATCGGCAGATTTCATGGGAATTATAATGGAACTCCTGAAGTAGTGAATCGTTTTCTAAGGGAGCATTCCGTATTACCTTTAAGTGTCCAGTGTGGTAAATGTGATTCGGCTTTACATTTTCGTGAGGATAGACATGTGTGGTATTGTACCAAATCTGTAAAGGAGGGTCAACCACAACCTTCCACATCTTCATCGTCATCTTCCGTTTAAGGTAAGAAGTGATTTAACAAAATATATATATTCAAATTTACCCCTGGTTAAAGGGGGGGTCGCAGGGGGGGTGAAGCCCCCCCCCCGGTAGGGGTACAGGGCCCCTAGGTTAGGTTAAGTGGGTTTGTTAGGTTCTGTGGTGCCCTGAAAATTACTGTGGCCTTAAGGGGGGGTCGCAGGGGGGCGAAGCCCCCCCCCCCCCCGGGTAGGGGTACAGGGCCCCTAGGTTAGGTTAGGTGGGTTTGTTAGGTTCTGTGGTGCCTTGAAAATTACTGTGGCCATAAGGGGGGGTCGCAGGGGGGGCGAAGCCCCCCCCCCCCCGGTAGGGGTACAGGGCCCCTAGGTTAGGTTAGGTGGGTTTGTTAGGTTCTGTGGTGCCTTGAAAATTACTGTGGCCATAAGGGGGGGGTCGCAGGGGGGGGCGAAGCCCCCCCCGGTAGGGGTACAGGGCCCCTAGGTTAGGTTAGGTGGGTTTGTTAGGTTCTGTGGTGCCCTGAAAATTACTGTGGCTTCAAGGGGGGGTCGCTGGGGGGCCCTACCCCCCTCCCCCCGGTAGGCCTAGTTAGGGGTATGGGGGAGGGGTGCTGGAACATTAATTATTCATTTATTGCAATATCATTCAATGCCCCAACACCCTCCCCCCCCTTCCCCCACCCAAAACCCCGGTTCCTAAAGGGTGTCCCCCATAATTGGTGGGATGAACTAGGGTATACATAGTAAATCTCTAAATCGGTTGGTTTGCAGTCAAAATAAACGTTAAATTCATTGAAACCACACTATTTCTGATGCAACAA
>NC_090732.1:31035968-31038468 GCF_036898095.1 Palaemon carinicauda | reverse complement strand
ATCTCATGATAAAGATTTTTGAGCAGGAAAAGATACCAAATGAGTGGCGTGGGAGTATAATGATCCCAATCTTCCTAGGGAAAGGGGATGTCCAAGAGTGTGGGAATTACAGAGGTATTAAATTGATATCCCACACTTTGAAGATACTGGAAAGGATGATAGATGCCAGACTAAGAGAAGAAGTAGAAATAGGTAAAGAACAGATGGGATTCATGAAGGGGAGGGGAACAACAGATGGTGTATTTTGTCTGAGGCAACTAATGGAGAAATTCCGGGAAAAGCAAAGAGACCTGCATGTGGTATTCATTGACCTTGAAAAGGTTTATGACCAAGTCCCAAGACAAGAGGTATGGAGGAGTCTGAGGGAGAGCAGGGTGCCAGAGAAGTACGTTCGACTGATACAAGAGATGTACCGTAATGTATTTACTAGAGTGAGGAGCAGTGCTGGGGAGACAGAGGGTTTTGAGGTGAGAGTAGGATTACACCAAGGGTCAGCTCTGAGACCATTTATCTTTAACATAGTGATGGACGTTTTAATAGAAGAGGTAAGGGAGGCAGTACCATGGAACATATTGTATGCAGATGATATTGTTCTGTGCGCAGAGAGCAGGGAAGATCTGGAAACGAAATTGGAACGGTGGAGGCAAGTACTGGAGGACAGAGGAATGAGAATAAGTAGATCTAAGACAGAATATATGTGTACCACCAGTGAGGGGGATGATAGAGAAAGTATTCATCTTAGGGGAGAACAGATAAAGAGAGTTGATAAGTTTAATTATTTGGGATCCTTTGTTAACGCGGGAGGAGGTATGGAAGATGATGTTAAACATCGGGTACAGGCAGGCTGGAACAACTAGAGAGCAGCATCAGGAGTTCTTTGTGACAAAAGAATACCACTGAGGTTGAAAGGAAAATTTCATAAGACAGTGGTAAGAACAGCAATGCTGTATGGAACGGAAACAGCAAGCATGAGGAAGACAGAGAGCAGATGATGGATGTGGCAGAAATGAGAATGCTTAGGTGGATGTCTGGGGTGACAAGAGAGGATCGGATAAAAAATGACTACATAAGGGGGTCGACAAAGGTGGTGGAAATATCAAAGAAAGTGCAGGAAGGGAGGCTGAGATGGTATGGACACCTGATGAGGAGAGAAGAGGACCACGTTGGGAGACATACTATGGAGATGGAGGTTCAGGGAAGAAGAAGAAGAGGGAGACCAAGAAAGAGATGGAGGGACTGTGTGAGAGGAGACTTACAGGAGAAGGGGATTGATGAGGCAGAAGCGCAGAATAGAAACAGATGGAAATGGCTCATCCGCAACGGCGACCCCATATAAAAATGGGAACCAGCTGGGAAGAAGATACATTTATATATAAATACATATATATATATATATATATATATATATATATATATATATGTGTGTGTGTGTGTGTGTGTGTGTGTGTGTGTGTGTGTGTGTGGTTTTATATATATATATATATATATATATATATATATATATATATATATATATATATATATATATATATATATATATATATATATATATATATAATTATCGAGAAAAAACAGGTGTTCGTAATGATTTAATACAAAATAGATGAATACAATATGTCATATGGTTTTTTTGCAGTCTTTATATCGTAGGCTATCTAAATATGCTCATACTCATGCCCATGCAATCCTTAAGACACGAGTTAATCGTGTAAATTGTATTTGATTTCATTCCAAATAAGCATTAACGACAAGAATTTTTCTCTTAATAAATATTTGTTTTTCAGTTGAATATATAGCTATTATCTTTTGTTTTAGCTCAGCAATAGCAAATAATTTAGTATCATCATCATAGGCAGACCACACACTGATGACGAATTATTGTTTATTGTTTTCTCTTTTTTTTTTTCTTTTTAATAACCGATATATCCATCTCTATTACTATTGACGTCGAAATTGCTCTACTATGCAGCTTTTATATTCATTCAAAAGCCAGTTATTGTGGTGGAAACTACTTTGATCACATAATTGCAGGCACAGAGAACGAATTTTCTTATTGTTGATTATATGAAAAACCTAATTTATGGGTCCTTTGATGTCTCTGGAAGTAATCTTTGATGGCTTTTGAAAATAACATCTAAAGAATAAAGGAATAGTTTATTATTATGAAATCCAAGAAATATCTCTGTGTCAGTTTCTGCGTGCCTCTTTGCTTTCGATATTGAAGTGTCCTAAAAAAATTATGTTGATATAAGTATAATAAAATACATCTAGCAAGTAACATTACATAGAGTTTAGTAATTTTAACCGGAATATAAATTATATGTCTATGATTTATAGATTTGACATCCTGAAGGGGATTACTATGGTTTAATTACACACAAAATGTTTTCGAAACCTTTATAGTATAAATCGGAAGTATGAGTGAGTTCTTTTTTGCATTATATATTTATGTATGTATGTATGTATGTATGTATGAATGCATGTATGTATGTATGTATGT
>NC_090732.1:31018468-31030968 GCF_036898095.1 Palaemon carinicauda | reverse complement strand
TTGGAGGTATGTACAGTGCCAGTGGGAATATAGTGGGGCAAAGCAGTGTAAGTGATGAAAGTGACGTTTTTTACTATATTATGGGAACAGAGACAGGCTCATGTGATGATGAAATGATGGAACGTGGTATTGATCAAGATTTGTTAGCAGAAACACGTGGTGTGGTTAGGGATAATGATCTTGTTAATGAAGAAGTTAGTATCGTAGTGAGGAATGACAATAATGGAGGGCGTTGCAAGAATTTAGATTTTGGAACAGGTACTTTTGTTGATAAAAGTGGTGATAATGATGAAAAGCCTTGGGAAAAGGACGTTGCAAAATTGTGGTCGGAAGTCGTAAATATTCAGAAAGTGGTGGATTTTAACCACTGGGAAACGTGATCTCTTTTAGCAGAGTACGGGAGTTAATAAATGCATTAAAAGAGAAACAGAAAATTTTGGTGAATAAAATTAAGAAAACCAATTTAAGGGTTAAAAAGCTGGAGATGGTGAAGAAGATTTTCACTGTGGAAAACCAGAAGCCACTTTTTAAAAGGGATGTTGCTAAAGAGATGGGTCGTCTTTTAGAAAATAATAACAAAGAATGGGAAAATAGGTTGGATAGATTAAATCATTTGTGGCAAAACAGATTCACCTTGATAGAAGATGGGTTGTATAGGGTGTGTAGGAGAGAGGCCTGTAATTACGCATGTGATAATGCTCTTTCAATAGTAAAAAAAACCTCCACAGCTCGAGAAAATGAGTAGGAGGAACAGTGGTAGGAAGGATATCAAGAGATGGTTTGAACAGGCAGAATTATGTACCAATCAGCTTAACCTAGCAGGCACTGATTCCGTAGACTATGTTAAAGTTAGTTTGATAGAGCCTGCTAGCACAAAAATACGCCATGCTAAACCGAAAACGTTGGATGAAATGGAGACTAAGCTACTAAAATCGTATGCAGATAATAAAGATGATCTAGAAAGAAGGAAAGAATTGTGGTGTGCACAACAGGGAATACAAGAAGGTTTTTGGGAGTATTTAGACAAAATATTTGACTTGGAAGAAGCCGAGGGCAAAGTAGTCTGCTCTAAAGAGAGGGAAATCATTGAATATATGATTTTTGAAAAAGGTTTGAGGGACAGGAAAATTGCCTGTGATCTAAAGGATAAGATTGAAAACGGAGTCATAAACCAATTAGAAGATGCTGGTAGATTTGTGCAAGATAGAATGAAGGTTATGAAAGAATTTGGTAATGTTTCTGACAGCCACTGGAATAGCAGGGAGAGCGATGATAAAGTAATTAAGTGTTGGACCCGTGGGGATCAGGGTCATGCATCATACCAGTGCAAAAATGCAGGTTTTTTATAGAAACAATATAGTGCAGGATCAGGGGGAAGGACACCGGTATAAGGGAAGGCTAGGTAAAAACAGAACGCAAAATAAACATGTTTTGGAAAATCAGTTTACGGGCACTTGTTGGTCTTGTGGGGAAGATGGTCATCCATTTTATAAGTGTAATCTATGCTCTATTAAGAACAGAGGGTTAAATAATGCAAGAAGATCAGAGAGGATACAAAACAGGCAGCGATCAGAGTTGTAAATTTTTCTTTCTCTGTCGGAAAACAGGTAATGGTAGTGTAGTGTGAGAGAGGATGGAAGTGTGTAGTGTGTGTACGATGAGGGCATCGTAAAACTGTAGGGGGGTTGTGTGTAGCACTGTATATTCTCCGCCAAGTTTCTTTTATCTTTCACAGCACTGGTTATCAATAACAACCGTTAACGAGACAGAAAATAAGGACGAACGGCCAAATAGATCGGCATGAACGGAACTGCCTTCACGGACCTGTTAACCGGAGGAACTACCCATTCACTGGTTAATATATACTATCTGTAGAAAATGTAAATTAGATGACAGACCTGAAATTTACCGGACTTTGGGTAGGCTCATTCTATAGCTACTGTACAACGTAGGCTTACATATACGCTGAGCATACTCTGTAACATAACTGGTAAGTTGTTATTTGTCTGTTAATTGTTTGTTACTGTAAGGTAACTAATGTAATTTGTTTGTTAATTGTGTTTTTTAATATGTTGGTTATTGGTAATATTGTCTGATTGAGCATTTGCTTCTGCTTGTAGGGTTGAAGGTTTTTGTCTACATGTACAATAAAATGAAAGAAGAAATATCTATACATACTTACATATACATATATATATATATATATATATATATATATATATATATATATATATATATATATATATATATATATATATATATATATATATATATATATTATTTACCAATGGCATGCAATACCATATACATGGATGCATAACCACAATTTACATGTTTGCACATATAATTAATATGCATATACACATCTATGCACATACAGCCCCATCAACATAAATTTTCAATTTCATACATATTTGTACATGTTTAACATAGCAATGATTAATATATAAAACACATAAATGATTAACATTGAATTATCTACTTTTATTTATATATAATAAATTTACAAACGTATTAATGGTAGCATAATTCCCAAAGAATAGTTCCACATAGGCCATTATTATCTAAGGTATATAATTTTTTTCTAAAAATCCTCTGTCTCTCCAGCCAGGTATACATTAAGTAATAAAGTTCTTTTATGAAACTCTTAGAACTCTTCACACGTGTATGCATCAAGCTTGTACATCACATGTCCTATATTGTAGTTGTTATCAAATCTTGCTTTCATAAAACCTGTCTTTATGTTTTTGTTTTTTTCAATAAACTATTTGAATACTCCAATCTATTTGCACTTGCCCAATTAGTAGTGAGATTCTGAACTCTATGATGGACAGCCATTGTATTATTATCTTGACAATATTTGACACTTTTGTATTTTGTTCAATTTTCTTTTCGAAGTCTTTACCTATTTCATGATTTCAAAGGTTTTCCCGTGAATGAGATATGGTATGATATACACATGCCTTGGTATTGTCTGGATAATTCTTTTTGAGAGCTGTTGTTGATGTGTTATTGCTTTTACATGCTACATTAATGATTTTTTTACAATAGGGGAATATCTTTAAAAGAGTTACTATATGGCAGTACAAGTAAGTTTCGATCGCCATGGCTTAAGCGCTTTAGACTTTGCCTCTGAATCAGGCTGTGAGCAAATCATAAGTGAAGCTACTCACAGGTCCGGTAATTGCTTGGACCTCATATACACTGACTCCCTTGGCGTTATAACCAGTAAGGTTGGTTCTCCAGTGGGAACATCTGATCATGCCTTGATTTCATTAGTAGTGAAGACTGAGCAGCCTGTCCTAGATGTATCATACACTTGTAAAATTTATATGAAATCTCAAGGAGACTAGAATAGGATTTTGCATGATCTTTTGTGCTTGAATTGTTCCCAGTTATATAACAGTGTTGATCCTGTTGGCCCTTTGAATGAGAATCTAGTCAACATAATTGATTGTCGTATCCCTTCTCGTGTGCTAAGGTACCGAGCGGAAGATAAACCATGGGTCAATGATGATTGTAGACGTGCTTATTTGGAGAAGGAGGAGGCCTATCATCTTTGGAAGGGGAACAGATCAGATTTGACCTGGAATAACTATACTCAGCGGAGAGGTTTTTCTCAGAGTTTATGCTTCAACTGAAAAGGAATAAAATTTAACCATAAAACAAACCCTTTCAGATACAACTCAGGAACATAAATGGTGGTCTATCCTTAAATCTGGACTCTTTGGTGTAGATGCAACAGTTCCTTTTCTACTTAAACTAGATGGCTCAGTCACTGTTCAAAGGAAAAGGCAACCGTTTAGACTGATATGTTTGACAGTAAACAGAGTAATGAAAAAGCTTGAACTTCCTCATTCTTGTTTTCCTGAGGCTAAATTAATTGGTTTAGCTTTTCGATCTAGTGAAATTAAAGCTCTGTTAATGTACCTCGATACTTATGGAGGTGTAGACCCAGATGGTATTTTTCCTATGTTTTTTTTATAAATACTGCAGATTTCTTAACTCTAAAGTTATCTATTTTGCCCAAGTTAGCAAAGGAAAAGCTTTTAGCACTGGTTGGCGAATTGGTAATGTTACTCCACCATGTAAATATGTTTGTGGTAGCCCAAGTCCAACTGATTACCGATTACCGCCCAATTTTCTTAACTCCTGTATCAAGGTCTATAGATTAAGGAGGTCTTCTCAACCCCGACCAAAAATATAACTCTTCTGCGCAGGTACAGACTGTGACGTAGGCAGGACCTATAGGTGCGGCCAAGGCCTATTAGTCCATGAGCCAGGTAAGATTTCACTACCATATTGGGAGACTAATAACCACTATGTTTTTCAGTAAGCTTGGTATATGGGTTGTATGAAAATATGTGATGGACATTGCAGAAGCCCAGCTTAATAGCATTTTGGCGGCCATCTTTAAAGATGGCTGCCCTAACCAATAAATTATTATGTATCTCCAAAGAATGCTTCTTGTTCACTTTTAATTCAGTAGAAACAATGCCTAATTGCTATAAATTTGTTGTATATAACATAATGCATCAAATGGCATACTTTTGGGGGTGGTTATATGTTATTTATTTGTTTATATCCAGTAAAATATTGTGAAAAATTATATTTTTCTCTAATTTTTTTTCATTATTTTGTTCGAATAGTTCCATTTTCATCATATTTTTTTTTCATGTTTTGCTCATATTCAACCTCTGAATATTGTTATTTGTTGAAATATCAAATGGTCACCATGTATTTCTCTGTTCACAGCTTTGTCAAATTAAAAACTAGTGTCATATACATTTATACGTATATTGATATGTATATATACCATTACCTATATATTTAAGTGATTCATTTCGTTCATATTTGCTCACTTATTCAATGCTTTGTCTTGTTTTGTGTTTTAAGATAATTTAGAAAAGAATTAATAAATATTTATAATTATTGACACATTTAATATGATGGCGTTAAAATATTTGAACGGCCCCTAAATATTTGTTTCAGGCATGACTTATTTGGCTACCAAAATGGCTGATGAAGAAGTTACAACAAAGTGACCAAGAATGGACCCTAAGAGCTGTGTTATATGTGGGAAAGTGTCCACACTGAATGAACAAAGTAGTCCTCAAGATGAAGCCTCCTGGATTACCCTACGTGAAGCTGCAGAAATAAGAAACTTTGAACCAATACTTAGCTTGGGCCAAGAATTCCCAAAAGCTTTATCAAGTGTACTATATCACAGAAAATGCAGATCTAATTTCACTCATAAAAAGGCCCTGGATAAGCTAAGAACCAAGAAAGTTTGGAACTCAAAGAAGATGATGCCTTTATGCCTAGGCAATCATCCCGACAAGGCCCTGCCCCTCAATCTACAGTGTATGATAAGGTGTGCATATTCCGTTTGAAAACATCAAAATAAGTGAAACATACAAATACCTGGGAGCCAATAAAACCAGCAGCTGAGCTAAGAGCTGATAAAAGGATTAGGGACATTGCCACTCAATGTATGGATGAAAGAATCCTTGCTATCACATCAAGAGACATTGTTGCAGCAGAGGCACACTATCATAAATCTTGTTACAAAGGCTACACTCATACTAAACCTGACAACCAGCAGGAAGAGGACCCTTACCAGAAAGCGGAGAAAGCAGCTATGAAAATGTTGAGTGAATTTATTCGTAATGATCTTTTCAATAAACCACGAATTCTTCCCTTAACTGAGCTCACATCAAAGGTTATAACCTTCATGAACCAGAAAGGAATATATGAAGTTACGGATGCCACAAAGAACCATCTACGCCGTAAACTTGAGGCTGAGTTTTGAGAGGCATTACATTTCTTCACCATATCTTGCCTGGTCTATCTGAGACCTGACAATTTGTCGTGCAAATTAGTCATTAATAAAAATGTACTGTTAAAGAACAAACTTCAGGCATATACCCAAAATGATGACTTTGATTGTTTAATAGTCAAGATTGCCCAGTTTTTACGCTATGAAATAAAGTGTGAAATCCCAGAACAAACATGGCGTCCACACCCTCAAGAACTTAGTGAAGGATATTTGCCCATACCAGACAATCTCATGAAGTTTCTCTGCATCTTACTTTGTGGAAAAGAACAGGCACCCACCTTGCGTGTTAATAGGTTGTCATGGTCTATTGCTGAAGACATTATCTCTGGTGTGACTTTATGTAAGGTGCTTACACCCAAGCATGACCCGCTTCCTTTGGTTGTAAAAATACTTAGAGGAAATGTTGAACGGATTAAAACATTGAATCGATTGGAACATTCATGTTCATATTCAGTTTTAGAAGATATTGACACTGCACTCTGTCTTAAAAAGCTAGAGAACACAGATAACAATAGGCTCCCATTACCTTCAGATATCCATCCTGGTGTTCCTACAGTGCTAGCATTTGATAACATTGACAGACAAGAGGAGGTACTCAGTGGAGCAACAACTTCACATCGTGAGAATGGAATAATTGTACAGGCCAAATCGATGACATGTGCCCTACCTAAACCACAATTATCCATCAGCAAAAAGGACAAGAAGAGAACAATCAGATCCTCTGACATACCACTTCCAGTGTATACTGCAGGCAAAAGGAATGGTCCAGCACCAGTAACACCAGCTGACCTTTCTGAAGTATTAAAGGATGCTGCTTGGAGGGCACGGTGGAGAAATATTCTATATATAATAGAGCGGGCACAGGACCCAACAAATCAAACAGTAAGTTCGTGGACAGGCTTCAACATTTTAACCAGAGACAATATTCCAGTTGCATCAGACACAGTTGGGTACCTACCAACAATAAATGCCCCTGCAACAGAAATGACAACTGTACAGGAAATCCTCCATCAATCCATCACTATTCCGTCATCACTCCACCTAGAAAGCATAGCAGTTGTCCTGGATCAAGCTTTGTTTGCTAAGGCACCAGCAATTGCATGGAAGTATCCAGAAAAATATGGAAAGATTGTATTGATGATGGAGAATGTCCATACAATATGCAATTTTATGTCTACATTTGGAAAAATGTATAGTGATGCAGGACTACGGGATTTAGCTTTGGAATCTGGAGTTATTGCTGAGGGATCTATCAACAAAGTGCTAGAAGGAAAACAATACAACAGAGCAGTACGTTTTCATAAGGTCATGTATGAAGCCTTAATGAGGCTTGCCTGGCATGCATTTCAGGAATAGCTAGAAGATAAACACCCTGATGCTCTACCATGTTTATCTGAAGCTAAAGGTGTACTAAATAAACTGCATCAGAACATTTGTGCTTCAATTTATCACGATGTATTGGGAAACAACTCTTGCAAAAGAGTCTTGCAGCTGTTCCATGAATATATGTGTGACATGAAAAACAAGGGTCCGTTGGCATCATACTAGATGACATACATAGAAATGGTTGAGACACTTCTTGGGTTCTTGCGATCTGACAGGGAAGGTGACTGGCTGCTTCATATAGCATGCATTCGTGAGATAATTCCTTGGTGTTTTGCGATGGACAAAACCAACTATACCAGATATCTCCCTGTGTACTATGCCATAATATATACAAGTATATATATAATTCAATGTCGTAGATGGAGGGGCATTTCTGATTCAGATTGCACATGTCATTTGTCTGTAAATGTTTCATGTGGATTAGCAGATATTTCTACAATGAGGCACTTAATAAGGCTAAGAGTCAGGTAATACTTAAGTAAGAAATAAACTTATGGACAAATACAAGGAAAATGAAAAAAAAAAAAAAGTGAAAAAATGCAAAAATTTGTGATTTTTTCTCATATTCATTATGATTTAAAAATAATTATGTTAAAAATTCACCCAAAAGTATGGATTCCTCCTTGATAATCTTGTATACTATAATATCAAACAAGTAGATTTGGTCTGAAACAAAATTATGGAAGGCAGGAGGCAAATTTCTGACATTGGCCAATTTTGGTAAAAACGGCGGCCATCTTTAAAGATGGCCGCCATAAGGGTATTAAGCTGAACTTCTGAAATGTCCATCACATATTTTCATGTACCTCAGACACTAAGCTAACTAAAAAACACAATGGTTATTAGTCCCCCTTGGCGGTAGTCAAATCCAAAATTTGAGTGTCTGGCTCATGGACTATATAGACTATTTCCACCCAAGCATACCAAAGGTCGATCACCCCTTGACCGGGCAGTTGTTTACAAGCAAACGTGGTGTACACTTCCGCCTTGCTGATTAAAGCTGTTTTATATATACCAAAATGCCCAGTAATGGTGCAGTTTTTGGATGCTTCTCATATAGAGGAAAAAGTAAGGATCTCACTTTTCATAAATTCCCTAAGGACATCATTACAAGGAAAACGTGGATTCAGCTGCGGTAACGAGAAGATCTTAGTAATGGGGAAAACGCTCAGATATGTAGTAAACACTTTGAAGCTGATGCATTTGAAAGGAATTTGATGTATGAATTGCTGAATCAACCAGTGCCTCGATCTCTCATAAGAGTAAAGAAGGATCTGTACCGACGATGCATTTACCTACAACTCGACATTCACATCACAAGGTAAGAAACCAGTATCGTGTATTGTTGGTTAAACATTAAGATATAAATGATGCTGTAATCAACTTACATAGATTATAATTATTGTTTATCCTCTTTATTATTCATCAATAATCTGGAAATCATGGAATCAGTTGTTTTCCTCATATATAGTTAAAAAAAAAATTTGTATTCCATTTCGCTGTGAAAAAGTACCATTCATAAATTTTAGTTTAGATTTTTACATATTCAATAATGTCAGAAAATTCTAATCGCATTGTTCTCTATACAAGTCCATTTTTTTAAATAATTCAATTTTAATTTTAATCAGATACGTCCAGGATGGTAAGAGCCGAAAAAGGAGGACAAAAACGACTTGTAGATGAAATCCTTAGTCAAGAGCACGACGAAACAAGGAAGATTTTTGTACAAAAAGTCAAATCGGTGCCCACGATTGAAGATTTGCAACGTATAGTTGAGCAACTGGAGAAGGAGAGAGATGATATAAAACGGAAGTGGAAAGAATATGAGGTAAAGTGGAAATGTGAAAAAGAGCAGTGGTAAGTTAAAGAAAGCCGTTTTGCTACTGAAAGGGCTAAATGGGAAAATGAAAAAGCTAAATGGTTGGATAATAAGGTCAAGTGGGAAAAAGAAAAGGAAAACTGAGAAAAAGAGAAAACAGCGATGTACGTTAGGTTAATGAGATGTATGCCTCAGCAACTGCTGTAGTCAAAGCTAATTTAAAGAAATACTTTTCACCCAAACAAGTAGCATGTCTTGTCACTGGAAGTAATATTAATACTTTGGAAGACGATGATATCAATAAAGCTTTAACGTTACGCAGTTTGAGTCCAAAAGCTTATAAGTTTTTGAGAGAAGAGTGGAAATTACCTTTTTCTTCTTTATGAATTTTATATGGCTGGTCAAGTAAGATAGCTGTAGAACCTGGCATTTTGGAATCGGTAGAATTTGACACTGGAAAAGAAGCATTAGGGAAAGCGATGGAAGATGGAGGCTTACAATACGTAGGTGGTTATATAGCTCGTAAGTTTCCTGAATATGAATTCCTTGGAACTGCAGCGACGAAGGGAGATGGCACGTGGATTGGTGCCATAAGTGCAAGAGATGGAAAACTAATGCAACCAAGCGAAGAAATTTTGGTGCATTCAAAAACGACGGAAAAAAAATGTTTCTTTGTCATCATGGGGAAAAATATCTATAACCTGGAAAAGGAGCGAGAGATAAATTGACTGACTTAATTAGCGAGTGTTTTAAAGGCAATGATATCCCATTACCATACGAAGTGATTAAATTTTTTGTTAGATGTACATTTTTTAGAATTCGTGTTTTAAATAGGAATATTAGTTCATCAAGAAAAGCGCAGAATAAAATGAAAAAGCTTGCAACGTGATATAGAAAATAACTGAAATATATATTGTGTATATATCATTATTTATCCTAATGAATTTAAACTGTATGTAGCTCGACAAATTTCAGTTATTTACATCATCAAATATTTGTTTGATTGTTTGAGTGTAATAAAGTTATGTATTTGTAATCTTACTTTTATTATCCTAAAAGAATAAAATATAAATCTTCGAAAAGATTGAAAAATACAAAGCAGAAAGCATGGTTCCTTTATTTTCTTATGGAAGTTCCACAGCTTACTCAGCCACGGTTAAGTCTGAGTGACGTCATCGCTCTGCCCGACCAGACTCCCACCACCGGCTACCTGCGCACTAAGGTGGCCTGAGAAGACTTCTTATATCTATAGACCTTGTCCTGTATTATCTAAAGTTTTAGAACGTCTTGTAGCAAAGTGTCTCAATAGCTTTGCTGAAGGTAATAATCTATTCCCTAGTTTGCAATTTGGTTTTCGTAAAGGCCCTGGAGCATATGATGCCCTTCTTACAATCTCCAATGCTGTACAGAAATCCCTTGATTGGGGTTAGGATGTTCGTATGATTCGCCTTAATTTTAGTGCTGCCTTTGATAGCGTTAATCATGAGGCCCTTGTTTTCAAACTCAAACAGTTGGGATTGGGTGGGTCGTTTCTTAGTATTGTTATTGATTTTTTTAAGCAAAAGATCTCAGAGATTTTTTTTGATGGGCACCATAATGTGTATTGGAATGTGATATCTGGTGTTCCACAGGGTAGTGTTCTAGCCCTATTATTTTTAATACCATTTACAGGGTACATGTGGTTTGCCCTAGAAAATAAGTTTGTTGCATATGCAGATGATGCTAATTTTTTCCATCAATTCCATCCCCTGAATGTATATATTATGATGCGGAATCCCTTAATAAAGATCTAGCTAAAATTAGTGAATGGTACAAATTATGGGGTATGAAGTTGAATCCTAACAAACTCAAAGTATGATTGTAAGTAGGTCAAGCACAGTGGCTCCTGAACATCCGGATCTCAGTATTGGTAATATTTCTTTAACTTTGTTAGACTCTTTTTAAATTTTAGGTGTGATTCTCGACTGCAAATTTACTTTTGAGAAACACATTAGGTCTGTGTTTTCTTCCATTGCTTAAAATTTTGGCTTATTGAGACAGTTTTTCCAGATTTTCAGTGATCAAGCTATTATGAAAAAGTGCTTCAATTCTTTCCTTCTACCTTGTTTTGAGTATTGTTCTCCTGTCTGGTCTTCAGCTGCTGATTCTCATCTTAATTTGTTGGTCAGAAACTTACGGTCTATTAAATTGCTCATTCCTGATCTGGATATTAATCTCTGGCACCATCGTTCGATTAGTTCATTATCCATGTTGCATAAGATTTTTCATTATTCAGACCATCCTTTATATTCAGATCTTCCTGGAAAATTCCATCCTGTTCGTAATACTAGGCAGGCAGCTAATTCTAATAGCCAGGCCTTCTCCATTATGAGGGTCAATACTCATCGGTATTCTAGAAGTTTTATTCCAGTTGTGACCAAGTTGTGGAATGATCTTCCTAATCGGGTAGTTGAATCAGTAACACTTCAAAAGTTCAAAGTTGTAGCAAATGTTTTTTGTTGAACACGCGGACATAAGTCTTTTTTATAGTTTATATAAAATCAAAATCAAAATCAATCCATTGTTCTCTAGTCTTGGGTAATGCCATAGCCTCTGTACCATGGTCTTCTACTCTCCTGGGTTAGAGTTCTCTTGCTTGAGGGTACACTCAGGCACACTATTCTATCTAATTTCTTTTCCTATTTTTTTTTTCAAAGTTTTACAGTTTATATAGGAAATATTTATTTTAATGTTGTTACTCTTCTTAAGATATTTAATTTTTCCTTGTTTCCTTTCCTCGCTGGGCTATTTTCCCTCTTGGGGCCCGCGTGGCTTATAGCGACCTTCTTTTCCAACTGGGGTTGTGGCATAACAAGTAATAATAATAATGATATTAATAGTAATATGTATGTTTTGACATTGTTACGGTTTTTATAATGATTTATTGTTATTTGTTCTCATTATTCATTTATTTCCCTATTCCCTTTCCTCACAGGGCTATTTTCTCCCCACTGGAGCCCTTGAGCTTATATCATCTTGCTTTTCCAACTAGGGTTGTAGTTGGGTAGTAATAATAATAGTAATAATTAAAGTTTTCCATTTTATTAAAACCGAAGATTTTTTATTGTTGTTTTAGTGCATTATTTAATACAATTTCATTGTAATCAAATTTCTTGTCTATAGTACAAAATCTCATTCATTTTATCATCTATATCTGTGTGTACGTGTTGGTGTTGGTGTGTATACTCCAAATGATTGTAATGGATAAAAGAAACGTAACAAGTAATTCATTTGATATTCAAATCCTGAGTCACAGGGAACACTATGAGTAGATTAGTATTACTGCCGTTTCCTATCGGCAAAGTAAAGCATTCTCCACCATGATTGAAACTATTTTTTTTTCATATACAAATACAGATAATTATTTGTTTAAACAGATTGGTAAGGCTTTTTAAAATATGTAAAATATATATTGGT